>NC_142930.1:101214460-101246960 GCF_046866305.1 Octopus bimaculoides | reverse complement strand
ATTATTATTATTATTATTATTATTATTATTATTATTATTATTATCATTATTATTATTATTATTATCATTATATGTCTGACTTTTGCTTGGTATTTGTAAAGTTGGCTCCAAGTCTCACCCAGAGACCTCGAGAGACAAGTTAGAAGTCCATATTGGTGTTATATCTAGAGTGTCATATATTTGGTTTTGTGCAAAGTATTATTCTAGAGAATGTTTAAGAAAGCATAAGAAAATTATAAGTTTGTTTTAAAATTTGAGAGGTAAAGTCGGTCTACCTTAGGGTAGTGCATTTTATGCATTCTCAACAATTTTTGTATTTTTCTGTCAAGATTACATGTTTCAGCAGTTGACTAGTTAATGATATTGAAAGTGTAAGTCTCGACTGGTATGGCTAAAGAATTGATCGCTTCGATCCTGTTTCTTGCATTCAGCTCTGTCTTGAGTATTGCCCTGCGATAACATTCTCTTCTGATACTTTCCCTCATCACTGAATATTTGATTCCGTTCCTTTCAAATACCTTATTATTATTATTATTGTTCAGTAGTTTTATTTTTATAACGTGCTTTCACTTCACTACCGAGCGCAGCTCTGTGCGCCTTGGGTATGTGCTGTGGTATGCTGTGGTGCTCTTATGGTTACTGTATTGAAAATGTTTTGCGTAGGATGTGTGCTGTGCCTAGTAGTGCAATTTTCTGTATGTTATATATATTTGTAAGTCCTGGTGTTTTTGTTATGTATTTGTCTGAATATTTTTTTTATTATACCTAAGGCACCTACTATAATAGGAATTGTTTCTGTTTTTAGATTCCACATTCGAGTTACCTCTATTTCCAGGTATTTGTATTTTGAAAGTTTTTCCATTTCTTTTAGAGAGACGTTGTCATCTGCTGGTATTGATACATCAATTAGAAAGCATTTTCTTTCTTCATGATCTTTGACAACTATATCTGGTCTATTTGCCTTAATTTCTCTATCTGTGTGTATTGGCATATCTCAGAGTATGGTTGCTTTCTCGTTTTCTGTGACCTTTTCTGGCGTGTGTTTATACCATCTTTTTTCTGTTGTTATTCCATAGTGTTGGCATAGCTTCCAGTGTATATAGGTCCCAGTTCTGTCGTGTCTGTGAATATATTCCTTCTTAGCCAGGACTGGGCAGCCAGAGATAATATGATTTATTGTTTCTTGTCGATCTCCACAAATTCTACAGTTACTTGTTATGCTTCTTTTCATTATATGTTTTTGGTAGTTTCTGGTGGGGAGGCTTTGGTCTTGTGCAGCTATTAAAAATCCTTCAGTCTCTGCTTTGAGTCCTGAGCTTCTCAACCATTGCTGAGATTTTTCTCTGTCTATTTTTTTTTCATTCAGTTTAGCCCAGTATTTACCATGTAGGGGCTTTTCTTGCCATCGTTTTATCATGGTCCGTTGCTGTTCTAGTTATTATTAATATTATTATTATTATTATTATTGTTCAGTAGTTTTATTTTTATAACGTGCTTTCACTTCACTACCGAGCGCAGCTCTGTGCGCCTTGGGTATGTGCTGTGGTTTGCTGTGGTGCTTTTATGTTTACTGTATTGAAAGTGTTTTGCGTAGAATGTGTGCAGTACCCAGTAGTGCAATTTTCTGTATGTTACATATATTTGTAAGTCCTGGTATTTTTGTTATGTATTTGTCTGAGTATTTTTTAATTATACCTAAGGCACCTACTATGATAGGAATTGTTTCTGTTTTTAGACTCCACATTCGAGTTATCTCTATTTCCAGGTATTTGTATTTTGAAAGTTTTTCCATTTCTTTTCGAGAAACGTTGTCATCTGCTGGTATTGATACATCAATTAGAAAGCATTTTTTTCCTTCATGATCTTTGACAACTATATCTGGTCTATTTGCCTTAATTTCTCTATCTGTGTGTATTGGCATATCCCAGAGTATGGTTGCTTTCTCGTTTTCTGTGACCTTTTCTGGCGTGTGTTTATACCATCTTTTTTCTGTTGTTATTCCATAGTGTTGGCATAGCTTCCAGTGTATATAGGTCCCAGCTCTGTCGTGTCTGTGAATATATTCCTTCTTAGCCAGGACTGGGCAGCCAGAGATAATATGATTTATTGTTTCTTGTCGATCTCCACATATTCTACAGTTACTTGTTATATTTCTTTTCATTATGTGTTTTTGGTAATTTCTGGTGGGGAGGCTCTGGTCTTGTGCAGCAATTAAAAATCCTTCAGTCTCTGCTTTGAGTCCTGAGCTTCTCTGCCATTGCTGGGATTTTTCTCTGTCTATTTCTTTCGCATTTAGTTTAGCCCAGTATTTACCATGTAGGGGCTTTTCTTGCCATCGTTTTATCATGGTCCGTTGTTGTTCTAGCTTTAGTTTGGATTTCATTTGTTCTATAGCTTTTGTTGTTTCTTCTTCTTCTTCTTCGTATTTGTTAGGTAGATTGATTTCTTGTTTGTATTTGTCAGCTTCCTTAAATACTGAAAACAGTTTTTTGTTTTGCTCGTGTTTTGTGGTTATTTGTATTAGCTTCCCTTGCTTCTGGAGTAGGTATTTTTGCAGTCCTATGGTGGTTATTTTATAATAGTTTTCTAGCTGTATAAGACCCCTGCCACCTTCTGTGCGTTGTATATATAGCCTTTCTATGTCAGATTTTGGGTGGTGCATCCTATATCCTGTCATTATTTTTCTTGTTTTCCTGTCTATTTTACATAGTTCGTTTAGTGTCCAGTTAAGGATGTTGTAGCTGTAGCTTATAACTGGGACAGCTAAAGTGTTGATACCCATTATCTTGTTTTTAGCATTGAGCTCTGTTTTTAGTATTGATCTAACTCGTCTATAGTACTCTTTCTTTATTTTTTCTTTCATTTGTGTATGTTGTATCCTATCTAGTTCATTGACTCCTAAATACTTATATGGTTGGCTTTCGTCTAGTTCTCTTATTTCATTGGCTTTATCTAGTGTTATATTGCTACTTTTAACTAATTTTCCTCTTTTCAGGGTTGCTTTGGCACATTTTTCTAATCCGAATTTCATGTCTATTTCCTTGGTAAAGCCGTGTACTGTCTGTAGTAGTGTTTCTAGCTCTTTGTCGTTTTTAGCATATAATTTTGGTCATCCATATATAGAAGGTGGCTGACTGTTTTTCCATAGCATTTGTAACCGCATCCAGTTCTATTTAGCAATTCGGTTAAAGGTGTGAGTGCCAGGCAGAACAGGAGTGGAGAGAGCGTGTCTCCCTGGAATATTCCTCTTCTAATGGGGATGGCTTTCGTTTTCACAAGTCCCTCTTTTGTTTGGAGCTGTAGCACTGTCTGCCATTTGTTCATTGAGTGCTCTATGTATTTTATGATAATTGGTGCCACCTTGTTTATGGCTAGTGTTTCCAGAATCCACGTGTGGGGAACACTGTCGAAAGCCTTTTGGTAGTCCACCCAGGCCATACTGAGGCCTTTCTTCTTTCTGCGGCTGTCTTCAGTTATGGCTTTATTGATCAATAATTGATCTTTACAGCCGTATGAGCCCTTGCAGCATCCCTTCTGCTCTTCTGGAAACAGGTTGTTATTTTCCAGGTGTTTACTCAATCTCTGCGATATTATTGCAGTAAAGGCTTTGTAGATCGTAGGGAGACAGGTTATAGCTCTATAGTTTTGTGGTTTCTCCGTTTCCGTGGATTTGGGGATTAAGATGGTTTTCCCTTTTGTGAGCCATTCAGGCATTGTCTCTGGATCTGCGAGTATGTTGTTAAAGTTTTCTGCCAGCTTTTTATGCATTGCTGGCAGGTGTTTTAACCAGAAATTGGGGATCTTGTCGTGTCCAGGTGCCTTCCAGTTGCTTAGTCTTTGCAGTGTCTGGGTTACCTCTTCAGTTGTTATAGGGTCCCAGAGTTGCTCAGGTGCTAAGTTCGTTGTTTTAATGGTCCTTTTCTGGGGTTGTTGCTTCACCGACCATATTTGTTTCCAGAATTTTTCTAGTTCTTCTGCTGTTGGTGCTGAAGTAATGTCTATTTTATTTTTACCCAGTTCTTGGTAGAGTTTTTTGGGGTTGGATTTGAACTGTTTGTTTTGTTCAAAGAAACGTTGGCGTTTCTCATACCGGCGGATCCTTTGTGCTTTGGCAAGGATGTCTTGCTTTAGTTTTTCTTTTGCCTCAGGTAAATCTTTTTCTGTAATGCTGTATTTGTACAGTATTTTTGTTTTCTTCTTGTTACTTAGTAGTGTTGATTGTTTACTAATTTCGTTGAGAATCGATAAATCTTTTCTCTTTTTTTTAATTTTGTTCTGGATGTTATTTATCCACACGGTCTGTTTGGGTGGTAGAACTCCTGTTCGGATGGGTTTGAGTGAGTATCCTGCTTCTTTTGTGGCTGCAGTGGCTGCCGCATATATTATGTCATTTAACTCAGTGATATTGCCTGTTGTTTCTGTGGTTGTTAGTTCCGTGACGGCCAGGTTTATGCTATTTATTATTGATGTTGTTTTATTGTCTATTTTGATTTTTGGGAGATATAATCTGTGGTCCATTCTAAGATCTGTGGTTTTCAGTTCTTTGGTTATTTTCATTTTCATAGTATCGTAATTATTAGGTTTCCCTTCGTTATTTCCAGGTTTTATATTTGTTTTGCCTTCCTTTTCATTCATATGTTTGCCTGTGGTGTTCTGGTTTGGTGCTTTTTGTACACTATTATCCATCTCTACGGTCTGGGTTTGTTGTTTTTTGTTTACTTCGTTTTTGCCGGAAATGTTACGTTTGTCCTCGTGTTTTGCTATCTCAGTGTTTATATTATTATTTGGCATTGCTGTGTGACTACTATCTAGATTTTCCTGATGTATTTTTCCTTTCAATTGTTCTATTTCTATTTCTGATATTTTTTTTGCTTTTAGAATATATCTTCTTATGTTAGCTAGTTTGTTAGGGTTCATTGTTTTATCGAGGTCTATATTTACATTATTTTTCTTCCATATTTTATATGTATGTGTTGTTGTGTTTTCGTTTTTTGGGTAGAGCACTGCTGTGAAATAGGCGTATAGTATCGAAATGTATTCCTCACGTGTCCATTTATGCCGTTTTGGTTTTGTTTGCGGGACATGAGGAACAACGTCCGGTCCTTTATTTTGACGGTCATCGTTTTCGTAGGGTACCGGTTCGTTTATTTCTGTTGTCAGATTGTTTTGCACGTTCAGATCTTCGTATTTTTTCGTAACAAGCTTATTATTATTATTATTATTATTATTATTATTATTATTATTATTATTATTATTATTATTATTATTATTATTCAGTAGTCTTCTTATTTTTATCACGTGTTTTCACTGCACTACCGAGCATGTGCCTTGGATGTGTGCTCTGGTTCGTTTTAGTGTTCTTATTTTCATTGTGTTTATTATTATTATTATTATTATTATTATTATTATTATTATTATTATTTTGAGTGATCTGAGTTCAAATTATGTATAAACCAAAACTGCCCGCGATTGATATTTTTTATACATACAAGTGACGCCAAACCTTTGTTTTGAGAATGTGTGTGTGTGTGTGTGTGTGTGTGTGTGTGTGTGTGTGTGTGTGTGTGTGTGTGTGTGTGTGCGTGTGTGTGTGCGTGTGTGTGTGCGCGTGTGTGTTTGCGTGTGTAGGCGGAGGTGTGGCTGTATGGTAAGAAACTTCCTTCCGGTTTGGCGCAATTGCATCACTTCCGGTAAGGTCGTGTTTGGACGTATTCTGTTCGTTACCCGGTAACGAACAGAATACGTCCGAGATGTGGGCAGGATAGGGAAACCGTCTTGCACGCATTTGTGGAGTGTTCGGAGTTGTCGGGACTGATAGCCTTTGCAGAACAACTGTTGTCAGTGATAGGAAGAGTACAGCTATCAGCTGAGTCTATCATCGAGACTGTACCACCTCCTTTACTTAACAGGGAAAGGAAGGCCTGTTTTTTCTGCGTAGTAGCCCTACTGAAAGAAACAGTATGGAAGACGCGTGTGAAAGGCATAGTGACAGGTACCTTTGTCTCTGGCCAGGGGTTGGTTAACTTTTTTAGTTACCACCTCAGTAGTAAGATCAGGCTGGAGAGAAAGTACCTGTCACGGGATATGTTTAAGAAAAGATGGAAGTCTGTGGAACGCAAGCTGAGTGAGAGTGGCACCAAATAAGTGAGGTCAATCAGGGAAGCAAAGGTTCTACCAGGATGGTCGGGTGCCTTCCTTCTAGCTGCCTCATTGCGAAGCGCAATGATTTCTTGTGTAATATTTTAAAATTAATTTTTAAATCAATTTTTAATCATATTTTAATTTATTCGTTACTTGTAAAATTTAAAAAAAACGTTTAAGCTTCTTCCCCCTTATGTTTGTCTGTCCTTGTTTGTCTCCTCTTTGTAACGTCTCCAATGGCGAATTTATATGAAATAAAGAAGCTTGCTTCCGGTTTTAGACTACGGTCATTGTTTGTGCTTTGTGCTGAAATTATCGTTGGATTTACCGTTGGATTATATTGTTACTACTGCTGGTATTGTTGAACTTGTCACTATTATTTTTTGAACTGTTCTGTTTCTCGGTTACGGGAAATAGAAATTGTAACATATTTTCCGTGGCTGTTGTGGCATTGAATATATTTTTCTGTTAAAAAATTGAACTGTTTTAAAGTCTGTGCAGAATTATTTGTGTCTTTAAACTGTTTTGGAACTGTTTTAAACTGTATCGTACTGTTTTTGAACTGTTGACCTCTTCTGGAGAAGAATTTAAATTATTTTATTATTGTGTTTTCTCTGTTCTTTGGTTATTAATTTCGACCGAGTATGTCGGTCGAAATTATCAGAGAAAAATGTACTCTCGAAGAGAGTAATGTTGATGTTGTCAGTAGTGCTAACATTGTGAAGAAATTTTCGGCGGTTGCCACAGTGGCAACAGAAAATATTGATATCCCTGTAGGAATGCTACAGGAATATTTCAAAAGAATGAAAGAGGAGGACGGTGATGTGAAAATATCACCCTCCTCCAACACTGTGGATACGAAGAGAAAAACATTTTTTGTTTAAAACCTACTGTACAGAAAACAAGCGCTTCAAGCACTTTGAAAAAGACAAAATTGAAAAAATGTCTTGCCCCAATATGGAAAGACATAACTTACATTGCAAGGGGCAAGACAAATGACACCGTGGAGGTGCATTTTGACACAGAGGAGATGACCCGCGGGTACTCTATGAGCCCCCTGAAAACTAAAGAAGTGGTGCTTCTGCCAACCTACATGGAGAGACGTACTTCTCGTGTAAATGTGTCAGAAGTGCCACCAGAAGTGGATCCGGGGGAGAGAACTAGAGATAAGGCTAGTTTTAGTTGTCCACAACTTGTTCAAGTATCTTACACTGACCATAGAATGGTTCAGTGTAGGCTGAACATAGATAGTACAGTTAAGCGAGGATTTGGCTACTGGAAATTGAACAAGTCTATTTTGAATTGCGAGGCATACCGTAGCCGGATTAAGGAACTAGCACAGAGGGCGTTAACCGGCGCCGTGGTTAATAACCGGCGAGGATCTGGCTACTGGAAGCTGAACAAGTCAATTTTGACTTGTGAGGCATACCGTAGCCGGATTAAGGAACTAGGGCAGAGGGCGTTAACCGGTGCCGTGGTTAATAACCGTTGGTGGTTCGCCCTCAAGAGAGCCATTCGCTTTGAATCTATTATGTTTAGTCATCAGCTAAGACTGGATAAGGCCAGAATAGAAGGGCAATTAGTTAAGGACTTAGAGGAGGCGTTGAGGTTGGGCTCTGCATCTCACATTTTGGCAGCGAGAACGGCCTTAGACCGTCACCTCAAAGCCAAACACGAGGGGTGCAGAGTTCGGGCTAAAGTGCGAGCATTGGGCCATGATAGAATTAATGTTGCCGGATAGGTCCGTACGGTAGAAACCCAGCGTGGCAATGATGCCACAATTAGGTCTCTGGTTGATGACAATGGGTGTTCGGACGATGGACGGGACGAAATGTGTGAGGCACTTTACAAGCACTTTGCCGAGTTGTTCGGGAGGAGCGGGACGCTGGATCATGGTGAGGCCCTTAAGGACTTCCTGACAGGCGGCCCGCGTCTCTCGGCACGAGAGACTGAGCGTTGTGAAGGGCCAGTCACAGCCGACGAGATGTTCGAGGTGCTGGGCGAATGCCCCAGCGAGAAATCGCCGGGTCTCGATGGTCTACCTTATGAATTCTATAAAAGCATGCCAGACTTGTTCGGACACCTGCTGGCCAGCGTTTACGCTAACTGGGAACAGAATGGGAGAATTCCCAAGTCTGCAAGCCGGGGGTAGTGGTGACGTTGATCAGAAAGGAACCGAGCAAGGGGGACTAGATAAGTAATTTTAGGCCCATAACTGCTAAACACAGAGTTAAGAATTTTGGCCAAGGTGCTAGCGAAAAGGTTGGCGCGGGTCGTGGACAGACTTGTTGGCGGGGAGCAAACTTGCGCCTTCCCGGACAGGTCGATCCACGATAATCTCCACCTTATACGCTTCTCCTTAGAGAGAGTAGGGAAACTTTCAGGCGCAGGGAGAGGGCACTCGTACATTTAGACCCGTCTAAAGCATTTGATAGGGTCGACTATCGGTACTTGGCGGCGGTCCTTGAGAAGGCTGGCTTGGGTCCGATCTTCCGCGGTTGAATTGCTGCTTTGCACAGTGACATCGAGTCTGTCGTCAAAGTGAATGGTTCCTTTCGAAGCCATTCAGAATCGGGCGCTCAGTGCATCAAGGGTGACCCTGTCTCCGCTTTTGTATGTGTTTGCTCTTGAGCCATTTATGCGGAAGTTGAAGGCACTAGGGGGCGCGCCGAATTATCTGTGCTGTGGAAGAAGAGCTACGGCGTATGCGGATGGCATCTCCATCATCGTGGCGGATGAGGGCCAGCTTCTACTGGTGGAAGAGGCTAGCAAAAGTTACGAGGTGGTGGCAGGAGCAAAGGTTAACAAGGACAAGTCGGTCGGTTTGCAACTTGGCACGTGAAGGGTCAAGCCGATGGTGTCCAATAATGCCGTGGGGCGTTGGATGGAAGGACCTGTTAAGCTGCTTGGGGTCTGGTTTGGTCCAGACCTCCAGATAGAGAAAAACTGGACTGAGGTAACCAGTAAGGTGAGTGCTATAACCCAGACCTGGTCTGGGCGGGTGCTATTCCTGCTAGGAAAGGCGGAGGTGGGGCAGATGTTTATAGCATCAGTTATCAGCTACCGTCTGACCGTGGTGCCTTGCCCCGATTTCTGACTGAACAAGTTGAGAGAATCCTTTTCCGCTTTTTGTGGAAGGGAGGAAAACCGCTTGTGAAGCGCTCTGTCTGCTGCCAGAAACCGCTAAAGGGTGGGCTAGGGATACCTTGGCTGAGGACGCGAAAACTCGCGTTAAGGTTGAGGTACCTCTGGCTTTACCTGGATGGAGAGCAGGTGTGGTCACCTCACATCCGGTTCTACCTTCCGCGGTTAACGTCCTTAACGGACATTGGTACATGTATCAAGCAGAGACCTGGGTTGGGGGACTGGAAATTGGAGTGTCGCCAGGCGCTTCAGCTACTCTTTTGGGTGGGCAACGCTAGCAACAGGAGTTCCATCGCGGAATTCTTTAGCGAGTAGTGGGATCTATGTCAGAAGACGCCTTGGGGAAGTCCCTGGGCTACGATGAAAATCAGTTGATCAGCCTGTTCAGAAGAACGTTCGGACCGAGGTATCTGGATAATAACCAGAAATCCTTGGCTTGGCAGTGCTTCCGTGCGGCACTACCGTTTCAGGATAAGCTGTCAAGGCACGGTAGTGCCATCTCGCCGACATGCCTGAGATGCGGGCAGGACATGGAAACCGTCTTGAACGCATTCGTGGAGTGTTCGGAGTTATCGGGAATGATAGCTTTTGTCGAACAACTGATGTCAGTAATAGGAAGAGTACAGCTATCAGCGGAGTCCATCATCGAGATTGTACCACCTCCTTTACTTAACAGGGAAAGGAGGGCTTGTTTCTTCTGCTTAGTATCCATACTGAAAGAAACAGTATGGAAGACGCGTGTAAGAGGAATAGTGACAGGTACCTTTGTCTCCGGCCAGGGGCTGATGAAGTTTTTTAGTTACCACCTCATAAGTAAGATCAGACTGGAGAAAAGGTGCCTGTCGCTGAGTACATTCGTGAAAAGATGGAAGACTGTGGCAAGCAAGTTGAGAGTGATCGGCACCAGGTAACTGGAGTCAGTGGTAACAAGTGAAAGTTCTACCTAGATGGCTGGATGCCTATACTTTTGTCGCGAATTATTGTATATTGCAATAATAATTATATTCTATTATATTTTTAATTGCATTATAATTATGTCATTTTCTGCTATCATCATTCATTCGGACATCAACTTTTAATTAAAGCAGCTTCTTCACGTGTACATGTGCATGTATATGTGTATATGTTTATGTGTGTATGTCCCCAAACAGTGTTTGCTTATGTCCCAGTAAAAGGTCTGATAGAATAAGTACCACGCTTAGAAAATCACTAGAGTCGATTTCTTCGACCAAACCCATGAAGACGGTACCCCAACATGGCCGCAGTCCGAAACAAGTGTATAAATGCATAAGTATGTGTGTGTATATATATATATATATATATATATTACATAGAAGAATAAGAGGAATGACCAGCAAATGTGGATTCCTGAATGCTAGAAATAGATGCCGAATCATCCAACCACGAAAAAGTATGTTCTCAGTAGAAAAATCAGCGACACAACACACTGTAAATGATAATAAATTTATATATATATATATATAGAGAGAGAGGGGGGGATAGAGAGAGGGAGAGAGAGAAGGAGAGAGAGAAGGAGAGAGAGAAGGAGAGAGAGAGAGAGAGAGGGAGAGAGAGGGAGTGATAGATAGATAGATAGATAGATAGATAGATAGATAGATAGATAGATATGACAAATAGATGAGGTCTGGCTTGCATTACTCCCTACCCTCGACAACTTATAAGAAGCAAGGTCTAAGTCAGTAGGTCTAAGTCAGTAATGTTCTACCTCCATGATTTTAGTGTATAAATAACTGAAGTGTTTTATGACTCTTATATTACCTATTACTATAGCATGCTGAAGTCATGCCAGAGAAGAAAAACACACATGGGACAAGAAATTGTTACTTTTTACATTGCTGCCACCCTAGGAAATGATACAATATGAAGGTATTTCATTACTTTTAGATGGACTGTACCATATACACCTGAATATTTTGCACGAGGACATAGAGGAGTACACGTGAAAGGAAAACAGAACTATTGGTAAAAGTTTTTGATGGATTGTTCTCCTTATCATTTCTCTCTTTTCGAAAAGTTTAGATAAGGCGAGACAACTTCAGGGAATTGGACACGTAAATCAATAATGAAGATTCGAACGCCAGTATGAAGCTACAGCAAGCAGATAACACTGTTGTTCTGCATGTCACAGCGGCATCCCTAAGACTTTATCAAGAATTGAAGATTCCAACAAACAAGCAATAGCTTATCGATACAAATGTAGATATATAATCACTAATGAATTAAAGCTTTCAAACATCGAAACTACAATGACTGCGTGAAAACGAATATCAAAAACATTGCTAGAGTTGTACGAATACTGAGCAAGGGAACTTTTTCGCAACTAGAAATATCAGTCAGAATACCTCAAATTACACCCTATTGTCTTATAGAAGTAATGATATACTGAACAATATCTTAGATATACAAAGCACGAAAAGGCTACGATTAAACGGCCTTCCATCCAAGATCTGTTCAGTCAGAGTTCATCTGTACCTAGTAGCAGCAACAATAACAAACTAACGTCGAACTGCTTAACAATTAATATACGAATGAGAAACTGAAAGTCTAAGGGCAATAAGTAAACCAACACTGTCTTTCTGAACAAAAGATAGCAAAAACCATAAAACAAAAATTTAGCAAATATGATTAAATGCTGAATGACAGCTTCTAAGAATGGTGATTACATATTTCAACAAATCAAACAGTCATACCGCACTGAATTTGACTGTTTTTGAAAAGAAGGATAAATCTTAAAATCTAATATTATAGGCATATAATTACGTCTCTCTAAACTCCTGTTGAATCGGTCAGCGGTAGATCTTAAGAATTAAATACTGCACGTATAGAACAGGGCAAGAGAACCCCCATGTAAGTCACACTCTTTTGCAGTCAGTTTATAAGCGATGGTGTTTGAATGACTTTCATAATAAATCATGACACTTTGATTTTAATAGAACAACACTAGCAACAGTTATAATAACAATATTAATAGTGTTGATACCCAGTAACAGCAAACAATAGCAACTGCACAAGCTGGAACAACAACAGGCCTACAATTTAAGTTCAGTGAACTATTAAATTTCAGTAACTTCAGCATTGATCTACTTTCGTATTAGAACAAAGGGTCTACATGTTAGAAAAAGTTGAAAATAAGGAGTTTATTATGCTCTTGCATTTCGCTGGAATATAGATTATGTAACAGTAACGTGAACACGCCAAAAGATATCCTTGTGTTCTACAGAGAGAGTCACAATCCCGTTTACTTAAATGTTATTTTCATGATGGGCACTATATAGTGGGCAGCAAAGATAAAAAGATTGAACCTTACAATTTTTAGTCATGCTCTATGCCGTGTGAAGTGCAACTGTTGTCCACTTTCTGTTTTATACGAAACTAATTTGGCCGAAAATCTTACACGAGTTAATATGAATTCTTTTGAAAACTTTGCCATGAAAAAGACCCAACTACAAAATATTTAACTGATTGATTTTTTTTACCATCTTCCTTCCTCTTTCTCTCTTTCGTTTTATTATATTTTAGATATTATAATACCAGATAATATACAACCAATTCAAGCAGACGATGCATTTATATTGTTTCACCAAGAAAAATCTAGCAGACGATACACAAGTTATAAATACTTCGTCATTGCTATTATTTTTGTCTCAGTTATTATTCTCCCCAATTTCTCGCTCTCTCCCTCTCTCTCTCAATATCTCTCTCTGTCCTTTACTCTCTCTTCTTCTCTTTCTCTCTCTCCCATTCTTCTCTCTCTCTCTCTCTCTCACACACACACATACACACATACACACACTTTCTCACTTTTATTTTGTTTAATTCTTAATGGCGCAATCTAATACAATGTTCTTACTTCCTATTATTCCTTTTCACGTCTTTGTTAGTTTCATTTTTTTTCCTTTTCTACTTCGGTGAGGTGTTTTAGCAGTGTTTGTTTCTTTTTGTTAATGAATTCCTCAACGTAAATATATCGATTGAAGCGAAGCATCATTCTTTTAAGGAGACTGAATGTCTGAAAAGAACTTATTACTTCAGAAATCGCTCTATTTTTCCTGTTAGTTATGTGAATGTTTTGTGAGTCATCCTTGCTTGTTTTATTGGTTTGTCTGTTTGGTGGTAGAAATGGTAATGATGGTGGCATGGAAGATGAGGTGATGGGGATGATGTTGATGAAGGTGACGTCGATAGTTATGGGGATAAAGAAAAACTGTGGTGTCATGGTGGTGAAGCTGTCGGTGATGATTGTGTGATGGTGATAATGGTAGTGACTATTTGTCTTGATGTATAAAATATGTCAGTGGTAATCATGAAGATGATGATGTTTCCTTGCTGCATCATGAATGTGACATGGTGGTGTTTAGTAGTGGTAGGAATTTGACTTTTAGTGTGGTCATTATGGTATTGGTAGTATCTTTCCTTAGATAATGGCGGTGGCTGTTTTGTCATTAGTGGGGATGGTGAGAACCTAAGTATAGTTTCTGTAGATGTACTATTTTTGCCATGGAGGTAGTTGTGATGATGGTAGTGGGGTGGTTGGTAGTGGTGATGGAGGTGGTAGTGGTAGTGGTGGTGGTAGCAGTAGTGGTGGTGGTGGTAGTAGTTGTGCACCTTTGGTGTGTTGCTGATAGTGATTATAATAGACGATTTAGGGCGTCTTTGTGAGGCGGGAGTGATATCTTTAATGCAGATGATACAGGTGTGTCTTTTGAGTGATGCTTGAAGTAGTTGTATTTCCTTGGTGTTGTTGTTATCTAGTCCTAATATAGGAAGCCTAGTCAACTACTTCCTGAGTACAGTGCACCGGAGCCCGCATCATTTAATGTTGCGTAATGGAACCATATGATTTGAGGAAGATTTGACGCCTTTTTCTAATAGGCTGAATGACCACCTATAGGATCTCTCACTAGTTGGACAAATACTATGTTTAGTAGTAGTAGTAGTAGTAGTAGTAGTAGTAGTAGTAGTAGCAGCAGCAGCAGCAGCAGCAGCAGCAGTAGCAGCAGCAGCAGCAGCAGTAGTAGTAGTAGTAGTAGTAGTAGTAGTAGTAGTAGTAGTAGTAGTAGTATCTTTATTGTGGCTACGAAAATTAGGATTTGTCTTTGGTTTGGTGAAGTTAATATCATGTAGGTTGTTAGTAGCGATGGTGGTTGGTTGTAAGTTACTTTGGAGGTGGTGGTGATGATGATGGTAATCTTGATCGTGGTTTCCAAACCAGTGATGGTAGTTCTAGTTGTATCAGTAGTAGGGGGCAGGGGGTGATGGAGAAAGTGAAGTTGGACGTGCGGTGTTGGTGGTGAAGATACTGGTGGGGACATTTGCGGTGACGGATGGTGGGGTTCTAGTGAAGGTGGTGATTATGGTTTTGGTGGTTATCCAAGGTTTATTGACGTTGATGTTAGTTTCATTTGTCAGATCTTGAGCCAGTGGTGGCTCCTAATTTATTTCGTTGTTGTGGCTGAAGTGCATGTGACTGTGACAGTTGTAATAATGTTTTATCTATATATGTGTGTGTGCGCACGCGCGGACATGTAGCATGTACGTGAGTGTATATATATATATATATATATATATATATATATATATATATATATATATATACACACACATACATATACATTATAGATAGATAGATAGATAGATAGATAGATGATGTATATACGTAAATGTATATACATAAATAAACACACACACACACACACACACACACACACACACACATATATATATATATATATATATATATATATACAGGGTGCGTAAGATATTTGAGGAAAGATATATGTTTATAAAGCAACAGATATATAATAACATAACTTTATTTGTCAAAAAATTATATGAGGATAAAAATAAATCTTTTTTATAATGTTATACAATAAAGCCACCTTCAGCTTCAACAGCTGCTTCTATATGAGATATAAATCATCTACATGATCGAATCAAGTGGTCCTCGTTCATTTTGGATATTACTCTTACTATGGCAGCTTTCAAAGAATCTTTGGTGTTATGGGTGTGTTTATTGACCTCTCTCTCAACAACGCTCCACATGTAATAGTCCAATGGATTGAGATCTGGGGAATTAGAAGACCAAATGTTAGAAGTTAAGTGATCATGAACATTTTCAGCCATCCATTCCTGTGATACTAGAGCCATGTGTGATAGTGCAGAGTATTACTGAAACAAATATGTCCTTCCAATGCATGCACTATCTATCCAGGGCTTAACAATTATTTCCAGGACCTCAATGTAGACGGCAGAGTTAACTTTAAGGCTTTGTGGAAAGAAGTAAGGAGGCATCACATGTCCTTCATTGCTGAAAACCTCTAAAACAATTGCAAGAAATTGTGTATGCGTAACACCTGGAACTTCAGAAGAGTCTGCACATAACCATCTGTCATTTCTTCTGTTAACTTTTTGATCTTGGTTGAAGTTTTTCTCGTTTGAGAAAAACCGAATCAAATCTTCTTCTGCTGGATATTTCAGTTTGTTTAAGAGCCTTTTAGATCTGATGTAGTAATTTTCTTTTGCCTTTTCTGACAAATTGACCTTTTCTCATCTTACATCTGATGTCTTCGTGGACATCATTTCTGACCGTTCCTTCTGACACAAGGAGACCTTTTGCAATTGACCTCATGGACTTTCTGGGATTGTAATCAATGATATGTTGAACTTGCTGGATAGATTCAGGTGTTCTAATGACTTCTGAGTGTTTAGAAAGCTTTTTATGCTCTGATACCGGTGATACGTTTCCATCTTCAGTCTCTAGCTCCTTACAAACTTTGTAGATGAAAGATCTGGCAACTTTTAAAATTCGAGATATTTCTAAATCGCTATGCTTAGCCTTTATAACTACGATGACAGCATGCCTCTTCATTTCTTGAGTAAGCTGAGGGTCTGCCATTATTACTTACTGAAACAAAGATTATACAGAGTTAGCAAAACATGCAGCAATGACCCAAAAAGGAATGTCCTCAAATAACTTACGCACCCTGTATATATATATATATATATGGAAAAGTTTATATCTTCCTCTGCGGGATACGAACGTTGCATCAGCTGTAAACCGTATTAGGTGGGCTAAACACCACACACACGCACACACACAAGGTGTTCATAAAACCACTGAAATTTCGAAACACCAGCAGCCATACTAAATGAAAATACGCTAAATCTAGTGCTGAAGTATTGTATTCATTAACTTGTTAAGAAGGGTTGTTGTTTTTCTAAGAAACTAAGAAAAAGTTCTAAAATGTTTGGAGCGGTCGTTATTTTTAGAATATGAGGTAATACACTACAAACTTTTTGTCATAACTGTTGCTATGTTTCTGTTTGTTAATATCATACGAATCATGTTCGTAAATTTTTGGATGAGTTGTTATTTTTAGAATATGATGCGATGTACTATAAACTTTCGTCATAGGTGTTGGTATATAAAGAAAGTTTTATTTTAGTACTTTTCAGATGTAACCACTTACTCTTGGACATATAACATAACCACATTCTAAGTATAAGAAAACCACCAAAATTCATTTATTTTTTTTTCTAAAATCCGTCACCAAAAGACATACAAAAAAAGAGACGTTAACGCAAAACTTAAGATACACCCATTCTATAAAGCTATGAACTGTATTCCTTCCTTCTTTTGAAAGCAATAGAGAAAATCCTAACACAGAGCGCCTCGAGCCCCGAAGAAATCACAAACGTATATTTATAATTTGTACCTGAAGGAATTATTGCACTCACTAACATTTTAATCTATTCATTCTAATACCATCAGATCACTAGAATTTCAGAAACAGGGCAATTTCCAAGTGAAACGACATCACACAAATATAATAACCTTTCATGAACACCATACAAAGACCCTTCAAATACCTTTGTTTAATGTTACCAACACACTCATTCACCTTCCTATCTAACAACGTGGATGTAGTCGACTACATTCACACGCTATCTCATTTGATTCAATGAAGAAATCTCTGGATGTTTTGAGACTGAACTGGAGCTACATAAACTGCACTACTGGCAAAAATTACACAAACAATTCATGGTGACTTTAATACACCTCTGTTGAAACTACTATGATCAACATTTTAAATTCATTTCCCGCTAGGCACGTATGAACGGAATATTCAGCCCCTTCTTAACAAATAACAAAATGTCTGTTGACGAGCTCGTACCTCGCAGATTATTAACCCTACGTAGAGCAAAATAGCAAATTTACAACTTACGATCCCCGAACAACGTATCACAAGCATTTGATTGTTTACTCTCTCTCTCTCTCTCTCTCTCTCTCTCTCTCTCTCTCTCTCTCTCTTCACATACGCGCGCGCGCAGGAACTAGGCAAAAGTAAACACAGCCTCTCACGGAGATGAAAATAGTGTCATGACTGTCTACCTTATCTTCAGTTCAACGATTACTCCAAGTATGTATCTAGGCCAATGGTTCTTAACCTTTTTTCTTTCTTGTTGCACTTCCCCACCTCCCGCTTTTAAGTAGTTGTTATGCCTATGCCAAGCGCCCACCTACGTGGTAAGTGAGCTATCACAACTGAACTAACTTAACATGGCTGACAATTTATAAATTTTCCTCTAAAAATGAATTGCATAAGCTTTTAACAGTGAAATAATAAAAAAGAAAGAAAGAAAAAAGTTGTAAATTTACTTTAAACATTGCAAATTAATACCTTCCCTGTGCCTGATGAGGTTGCATTTCATTTGAACAAACATTTGTAGTTTTATCGTGTATAATATAATTACTACTATAGGTAAAATTTAGTATGTTAGTTATGTTATCTCACCGCCCCTCACTGTCCTCTAAAACCTACCTAACTCCCTCTTCGACATTCCCAGCACCTCCTCGGAGACGGTGCCACCCACGTTAAGAACCTCTGATCTAGGCGAAGAAAGTAGCTCAACGAAATAACACTAGAAATAACAACCGTACATTTAAATCAAACTCAACCAGTTAAAGAGGAAAGCATGTATTGTATATCGTAATTCTCGATACATTATATGTGAAAGAAAGATGGAAAGGTCACGGCTAGAAAGTTTTCGGTCACAAATATGTTCAATCAGAACTGGGACTAAGCAAAATTAACAATCGTCTCCATTCCTACCAATAAAACTAAAGAACATCAACTACACATAAAAACCATCACATTCAGCAATGTAAGCATTTATATACGAATTACGAAATTACTATGAATTATATAGAGTCTCCAGAACATTCACCATATTCAAAGAAAACGTTGTAAAAAAAAAACACCTGAATACTGTATACATTTAGATGTTTCAGACGCTACATGTGGCAAACACAAAGAAACAACAACAGCAAAAAAGAACGACACAATACACAAGTGTAAATTTGATTCTTCAGGAACTTTGTCATTAGTGGTTGCTTGATCTGCTGGAAATAACAGTCAAATCCTTCTCAGATCACCCCCACACCACTTTTCTGTTTCGGGTATTTCATGTCAATTAGATAAGAATGTGATATACCCGAGGCAGCTGAGCTGTAAGCACAGCTATTGATTTGACCTTCGTGTTGAAGGTTAACTCAATCAGGGCTGAAATTGGGGAGCGATTAAGCAAAGACAGCAATATGAGGAACATAACGTGCATAGACAATTTCGAAATAAGTACTGGCAGCTGAAGTTTGTCATGTGGAAAATATTTTTTTAAATTGTTTCAAAAATTGGATTTGTGCGTTTTTTATGCTTTCAGCGAATAGGGACTGAAGAAGGGGTAAGGTATTCAGTTTTATTTTACTACTCTGTTTCGTGGGTAGCGCCAAGAAAAATATTTTATCAAGATTTTGTTTCTATTATATTTTCTGAAGAGACATTTGCAAGCTGGGGTTTTTTCTTCGGTAGATATGGGAGGTTTGCTGATGATAGACGGACCACACTTCAACGTAAGTGGCACACACACACACACACACACACACACACACACACACACACATACACACACACACACACACATACACCATACACATGTATATATGTACATACACACACAACATACATACATTCATGCATGCATGTAAACTAATATCTTTGATGCAATGTCGAACGCATCCCTCTAAAGCACGCTGTTGAAGATCATGAACGAAAAATTAAAATAGCAAGAGCAGAAATTAGAAATAAATAAACAAGACAGGTTGGCAGCACCGTTACTGACAATAATGGCAACGAACGTAATGTAAACAACAGCAGATTTTTGAGGACGTCGCTAACAACTGGGATACGGGGTTGAGGCACAATCCACGAGGTGTGTTACAAGAAGCATTCCTCTTTACACGAGGAGTTTACCTAGCAGGAGTTGAGGACTTTGCTTTACCAAGAATAGGGAAGAGTTTTACAATGCCTTTAAAAGGGGATTTTGAAAAGGCCATTGGATATAAGTGGCAAGATATCTGCTCTGTTAAAAGAGTCTGCAGGAGATATATAAGTTATTCGCAACCAAGGATCGAAATCTGAGTCATCACGTTCCATTGTACTTTGTGTGTGTGTGCACTGTTAAGCAGAGATGAATATATATAAATCGAATTGAATTTTAACTTCAGTGACCTAGACCGGTTTTCATGCAGGTATATATTCGCGATAATTGTAGCTCTATCACTTTCAGCCAGCTGCAAAGAAATTTCACGAGCTTTGTTCTCTCTCTCTCTCTCTCTCTCTCTCTCTCTCTCTCTCTCTCTCTCTCTCTCTCTCTCTCTCTCTCATTCTCTCCTTCTTTCTTTCTCTCCCTCTTTGTTTCTCTCCCCCTCTCCATAACTCTTCCTGTCACTGCACGCTAGGCCACCTGTCATTCATCTCAGGTCATTTGATTATTATATAATTATCAGCAATACTAGAGTTTACGCCGTGCAGTTTCTCACACATCTGGTCGATTACGAGGTGCACGCACGAATGGTGGGAACTGAATTTTTTTGAGATAAACCAAGACCTCAAGATAGGGGTGACACAAACCTTAGGTAAGTGGTGTCATTCGTAGATATTAGTCAAGATGTTACTCTGAAGATGTATGGTGATCGACCAAATTGTTACACTGTTACACTTTTCCACAGGCTTGTAGACACATTAGTATTAGTGGACGACTTGGAATAGTATTTTAGATGCACGCTTGCATTAAGTGAGATTGGTGCCTTATCTTTAATGGATCTCACTCTCAAAAGGTGACAAGTAACCAGCAATAAGACAGGCCTCAGGCAATCACTTTGTTGAGAGTTACAAACGAAAGAGAAAAGAAAAAGCTAATGAGAAGCTAAGCTAAAACCATAAAACAGCATAATATTTTTTGATAATTCAGATGATGTCTACCTGAGAAACGAGAAGAAAGAGTTCGAGAAAAGAGGTGTTGTAGGAAATAAACTGCTAGGGTAGAAACCTTTTTTTAGAAAAGAGGACAAGAGTGAAAGGGTTGGAATAAGAGAAGCAATAAAAGAGGTAAGTTCCACAGAACACGATCTTCGAAGTATTTATAGAATACAAATAAAGCAGCAAATGCCAGACGATCGGAGAAGAGTTTAAGCTGTCGAGTAGGGCGCAAGAGCATCATGTATCTTTTCAAAAGTTTCGAACTCTCTGATTGATTCCAACCAAATTAAGCAGATACATCAACATGCACTTGACCAAAAACGCTGCAGATCATCCGGGTCGTACTTACGGTTTTTGTCAGAACAATAGACAGAGGTAGTTGATATTCTCAGACCTTTTTTTTTTTGTGACCTGTACGATCAACATAAGTAAAGTAAATAGATAAAAACCTGAACACTGAGAGCTTAAAGCATCGTTTACAACAAGGAAATCACATAAGGACAGACCGGATTAAGGGATATTTGAGTAGAAATTCATGTGAGAAATTATAAGCACAAAGGGTATGTGGGCTTAAAAAGAAAACTAATCTGGAGTAGACGATTTAAGATACGGAAAAGAGATAAAAGAACAAACTGTCGTATAGTCAATATAATAGAAATTGCTAGTAAGTACTTTACAGCTGAATTGACACGGACGAGAATGGTACTCGACCAATTCTTTGAAATTAAATACAAGAACTACTTTGTCCGAGCTACTGTACATGCACTAAGGCAAGAAGGTACTGAGGTCATTGTCCTCTTTCATAGTAGAAATCAAAAGAAACGAGCAATAAATTGGAAATATTTTCAGTTAAGAGAGCTACGGAGACGGAAGTACCTGAGGAAGTACACGAATGACAGAAACATAGAAAAGATCAAGCCCATACTTCTGCCACATCTTTTGTTGTTGTCGTTGTTGCTGTTATTATTATTATTATTATTATTATTATTATTATTATTATTATTATTATTATTATTATTATTATTATTATTATTATTATTAATATTATTATTATTATTATTATTGAGTGAGAGAGCAGTGCATGCCATCAAAGTGACACTGGGGTAAAATATACGAAGCCCATTGTACCCATCATGACTACCTATCTGATAAGGGTACACCAGGCCCATGCATCACAACCATATGTGCGCTACATGGTGATATATCAAAATAAATAGCGCATGACCTTGCAGGTGGGGCCCAGTTAGAATTTTCTTCAAGTCGAATAGCCCATCCCGCTCAAAAGGTCAAAAGGCCCCTGAATAAGGTTTGTTTAAGGATGTTGAGCAAAACACCCATGTTTCCAAAGGTGAATTATCCAAACCCCAACAAATTCCTCTCAAAACATGGCTATGATGCTCCCCCACTACTTCTGCTCATGATCAGAGATGCACATATCGTCAGCCACCAAAGGACATGCTCAACTGGTTATGGTCAAACAACTGACAAGCAAATCTGTGGTATTAAGCAGAATATTTACTGTAGCCAATCTTTTATACCAAGACAAAACATTGTACATGATAACACTTCCAATCAGTTAAGATCAGAAGCCATGAGAGCCACTGCCTGATTATTATCATTATTATTATTATTATTATTATTATTATTATTATTATTATTATTATTATTATTATTACTATCATCATCATCATCATCATCATCATCATCTCTTTATCACAGGTTTTGTTAGAGCTTACTATCTGCAGCCTACGGTAACATGCTATTCGCTCTTTTCAGCTATCTAATACTTTTCTCATTATTCTTGCCGTGCCAAAGAGGCAAAACTTTTGTAACAGTTCTACTGAGCACTGTATTCCACTTTGCTTTATATTCCATTTGGTGCCTTCTGATACTATTCCCAAGGACCAAACAATGATTGGCACTATCTTTACTTTCTTCCTTTTCCATAGCCTGGCTTTCGGGGATGATGAATGTGAGTATTTTGTACATGGTAGTCAAACAAGTGATCGGTCTGTAGTTCTTTGGATTTTTTTTGTGTCGCTTGTTTTAGGGAGTAGTTATGTTATCCCTAATGTTAGCCAGCTTGGAGTTTTCTTGGAGTTTCTGATGATATTAGAGAAACTTTCCATTAGTTGTTGGTGTGATGATGAAAGGCTATTAAGCCAGATGTTTGAGATTTTATCATGTTCAGGAGACTTCCACTTATGAGCTTTAGGTAGAACTTTAGTTCCTGCGTTGTAATATCGTTCCATCCCTCTTCTTAAATATCAGCCGTTCTTTCTTCTTCCTCTCCCTACCCATTTAGTTTCCCTGTTGAATTCCTTTCTATCGTTCCATGTTTTCTTTCCGAAAAAGTCACTAATTCTTTCATATCAGGCGGGTTTTTTACTTTGATCGGCTGTTTCCTTAACTCTCTGCAGAAATTCTTAGTTTTAAATATTTTATTTTGTCTGTAAAATTTGTTTCTCTTTTCACACGTGTATAAGCGTTGGGCCTTAGCCTGAATGTATTGCTTAACCACCTTTTTCGCTATCAGTACTTCATTCACGTTTATCAAATTATATTTTCGCTTTATCTATCTAACCATTCTCGTCTTTACGTTACATCTTTTATCATAGCCACCTCGCTCCAAAAAGAAAGCTCGCACAACACCCAAATTCGTGCTTGTGAGGAGAGCCAACGAAGAATTGATGACCCTCAAAAAAGATGTAGAGAGAGATGGGATACTATATACGACACTAGAGCTGTACACAAATATGAGGGAGGTTTTCCCCTACGATGTGGGAATCCTTAATGAAAAACCTCTAGCAGATTTTTAAAGGGTCGAACAACCTGCCCTCTAACAACCTAGGTATGTTAATTAACCCTACTCATTTGCTTTCTCTCAACTCCTTCTGGCCAACATGGCAATTATTTGAGTAGATTATATAAATGTACGTGGCCTGGAGCCGATCTAGAAGCAAGGTCGGTTGCTCAATAACCTCAAGTCGCAAGGATTGGATGTTTTTTCACATTATATGTAAATACCATCTCATTCCCCGTCCTTTATGTTGTATCATCCTTTGCTTTGCGTGCAGCTCTTGTGGCCATCTGTCTACAGCCGCTGAATGAAGGGTTGGGCATGTCATTGTTGCTGATGCGCAGACATGCGCTCAGGCTATGACATCTCCAGCATTTCCTTGTCGGTGAGCAGGCGCAGCACGTCTCTTTGAATGAGCTGCAAACCTGGGTTAAGCATAGACCGAGGAGGGGCGCTTGGAACCTCGAGTGCCGTCAAACTCTCACAGCCCCCCGCCAAGCGGGCCATGCGGCCGGTGGTAATTCCACTCTAGCGTTTTATAGAGGGCTAATGGAGGGTAAGTGCGACGACGTTCTCGGAGAAACTCTAGGCGTCGGCGACGATCAACTAACCAGTCTGTTTAGAACTTTCGGGCCTAAGGCCTATGGATAACTTCCAGAAATCCCTTGCTTGGCAGCGCTGCCCGTTCGGGATAAACTTTACAGGCACGGAAGTGCCGTCAGCCAGGCCTGCCTGGGGTGCGCCCAGAGCAACGAAACCGTCCTGCTTGCCCTCGTCCAGCGTCCGGGTATTGCTGACCTGTGGCTTTATGTCGAACACCTGCTGTCGTGTGTAGGATGGATATGGCTATTAGCTGAATCCATAGTGAAGATTGCCCCGCCGCCCTCCTCTAGCTGGGTGGGGCAGGCAATTTTTATTGGTCTAGTGGCTGTAGCGAAAGAGGTAGTATAGTGGACTCGTTTGAAAGGGCTAAAGTCAGACACTTTCCTTTTTGGCCAAACCCTCATCAACTTCTAGTTTCACATGATGAGGAAAGTGAGGGTGGAAAGGGACGTGTTGCCTTCTAGCAAGTTTGTCGAACGGTGGGTGAATGTTCGAAAAATGGCCAGTGTGAAAGGACCAATTCTGACCATACACCTGTGAAGAAATAAAATTCTTCCACTTCTTCTGCAGTTGGTGCTGCATTGATGTCTATTTTATTTTTGATAAGTTTTTGGTAGAATCTTTTGGGGTTGGAGTTGAACTGTTTGTTTTGTTCAAAGAAATGTTGGCGTTTCTTATGCCGGCGGATCCTTTGTGCTTTGACAAGGATATCTTGCTTTAGCTGTTCTTTTACCTCAGGTAAACCTTTTTCTGTAATATTGTATTTGCACAGTATTTTTGTTCGCTTTTTGCTGCTTAGTAGTGTTGATTGTCTACTAGTTTCGTTAAGGATTCACAGATCTTTTCTCTTGTTCTCTATTTTTTTTTCTGGATATTTATCCACAGGCTTTGCTTGGTTGGTGGTACTCCTGTTTGGATGAATTTGAGGGAGTATCCCGCTTGTATGGTGGCCACAGTGGTTGCTGCATATATTGTGTCATTTAGCCCATTGATATTGACATTTGTTTCTGTAGCTATTAGCTCTGTGATGGCCAGGTTCATGCTATTTATAATTGATGTTGTTTTAGTATCAATTTTAATTTTGGGGAAGTACAATCGGTGGTCCATACTGAGATCTGTGGCTTTTACTTCTTTGATTATGCTAATTTTTAGAGTATCATAATCATTAGGTTCACCTTCGGTGTTTCCAGGTTTTAGATTTGTTTCGCTTTCCCTCCCGTTCATATGTTTGTCTGTGGTGTTCTGGTTCGATGCTTTTTGCACATCATTATACATTCCTACTGTCTGGGTTTGTTGTCTTTCATTGTTTACTTCGTTTTTGTTGGAAATGTTTTGTCTGCCTTCGTGTTTTACAGTTCCAATGCTTATGATATGTGGTTACTATCTATATTTTCTTGATGTATTTTTTTATTTTAAGTATTCTATTTCTATTTCTGATATTTCTTTTTTTTTTTTCTTTGACAGTATATCTTCGTATGTTAGCTAGTTTATTAGGGTTCATTGCTGCAGCCAAGTCTTTATTTAGGTTATTTTCTTCCAGATTTTATATGAATACGTTGTGGTGTTTTCGTTCTTTGAGTAGAGCACTACTGTAAAATAAGTGAGTAAGATTGGAATATATTCCTCAGTTGTCCATTTATGCTTTTTTGATTTTATTTGCGGGACATAAGGAATAACGTCCGGCCCTTTATTTTGACAGTCATCATTTTCGTAGGGTACCGGTCCATTCATTTCTGGAGTTAAATTGTCTTGCACGTGTAGTTTTTCGTACTTTTTGTATAACAAGTTTAAAGTACATACTTGCCGATTGTTATTCTTGGGTTGAATAATACCGGTATTATTTAATTCATTAAAAATTTTTTGTACATGGTTTCTGAGGACGGAGATGGTCTGGTGTTGATTGGATCGTAACGTGGCGAGCGTGTTTACATGTGCTGTGTGAGTTGTTGTTGTTGGCACTCCGTCGCTTACGACGTCGAGGGTTCCAGTTGATCCGATCAACAGAACAGCACTCCACAGACACGTGTGTCCTTAACGTAGTTCTCGGGGATATTCAGCGTGACACAGTGTGACAAGGCTGACCCTTTGAATTACAGGCACAACAGAAATAGGAAGTAAGAGTGAGAGAAAGTTGTGGTGGAAGAGTACAGCAGGGTTCGCCACTATCCCCTGCCAGAGCATCGTGGAGCTTTAGGTGTTTTCGCTCAATAAACACTCACAACGCCCGGTCTGGGAATCGAAACCGCGATCCTATGACCGCAAGTCCGCTGCCCTAACCACTGAGCCATTGCGCCTCCATACTGTGCGAGTAGTAGAGATGATATACAGCTAGAATACATCATTCCATTTGGAAAATAGAAATAAATTTCAATGAGTATTACTTAGTCGGATATAGTCCAACACTTTGTCAGCTAATGCAAGTCTATATTATTTTATAATATTCGCTTGGGATATCATTACTTCTAAAAAAGAATACGACAAAATGGTCATGGCTGGAACGCCTTTCCTCACAGATCCATTACAATCAGAGCTATGCTGTGGTTAAACCAATATTCTTCGCTGAATGATAAAGCAGCTAAAGTTAAAGAAAAGTTGAAAGAATAAAAGATAACAAGTATCCATATTCCAAACATTGGGATTCCCTTATAAAATAATATAAACTTGCATTATTTTTTTCCTTGAAGACAAAACTTTCATTTTTCTTTTTGTCGGGAAGATTTGGTTGCTCTATCTAGCAACCAAATCGACCTTGATACAGTAAACCTATGTTGCTATAAAAACATCTCTGGTTATTAAAGAAGGGTTTTGTTAGGGGAGTGGACCCAGAAGTTGTTCGCAAACAGCAGCAGTAATTTTCTTCAGCATAATACACGTCATTGATTGGTTAAAATTACCCAAATACAACAACTTTAACACGAAATAACTTCTAAAATACAAGATTTTGTCAAAAACGTTAAGAGTAAGCCGTGTTCTATGTGACACATTCTACCAGTATCCGAAGTTTCAAAGTGTTTAGTTTTAAAAAATTAATTAAAATATCTGTCGGTAGGATTGAAAAGATCCCAACAACAACAGCAACATCAGCAGTACCATTAACAACCACAACAACAACAGTAACAAAGGTGACAACAGCAACATCAAAACCAACAACGGCAGTAACAAAAGCAACAACAATGACAGAGACAATGGAGCTGAGACACAAACCGGTGCAACGGCTTAGAACAGCCTTTCAAGGCTTTCTTTCGCTGGAGTAGCTAAATCATCTCTTCAGAGAATACAATTCTCAGAGAAGAACTGAAATATGCGAGACATGTAGTCGAGAGAGATGGACTAGTTGTAAAGTTGAATATCTCACCTGAGACAATCCTGGCTACAATACATCGCATAGTAACGTACCGTACAATCGCGTTAAAGTCAAAGAGGGTGGAGAGATACACAGAGACTCAAATACAACAAATTTTAGGTTCCGTCTGGAATTTAAAGGAATATATACAAAGAGGAAAGGCCTATGGAATGGTGGACATTTGATTCCACACCTAGGAAGAGGCCAAACATCACTCTCTGAATCTCCTCAAAATCGAGGAGCTGTTGCTATTTTCTATACTACTGCGGTCAGAGACTAGCAAAAATTATAATCCAGCAGGTGCCAATAGAAATAGTCATTCCTTGGCTAATAGCAGCAGTGATGACAGACATCGAGGAAAACTCGAGAATCCACGAAGCCTATCAGACCAAAAAGGAAAACTGGTCTGGCATGACCATAGAACTCCTCATTCAAACAACACAAGATCATCCCAGATCAGATTCTTTTCCCTGGAAGCAGCATAATTCCCGCCAGGGTTGATGGAAGAGAAGGAAAGTGCCACCTTTGCTTCCACCTAGGCATTTAAAAGTCGACTGCCCCAAACAAAACGAAAAAGAGAGACGGGCACCTCTGCTCTCGTTGGGAGCTGGACGAACGGACCGATTAAATTGCTCGTGGTCTGTTTCGGTCCGGACCTCCAGATAGGCAAACACTGGGTCGAGGTAACTAGCAGGTTGATAACTCTCACCTAGAAATGAGGCGAGAGAAAGCTATCCTTGAAAGGTAGGGCAGAGGCGGCTAATTCGCATATTGCGTCCGCCATCTGCTATCGCTTGACCGTCGTGCCTTGTCTTGGCCACCGTCTGATTACGCTGGAGCGTATACTCTTCTGCTTCTTGTGAAAGGCACACGTCGCGATGGTCAGGCGGTCTATCTACTGTCAGCACTCGCTCCGTGGTGGACTGGACATGCCGTGGTTGATGATGTGCAGATATGCGCTGAGACTACATCTCCAGTGCTTCCTTGATGGTAAACGGGTGTGGTCGCCGTTCGTCAGACACGTATTTCCACAGCTAGTTTCCTTAACGGAGCTGCAGTCCTGAGTAAAATAGAGACCGAGCAGGAGCTTTTGGAAAGTGGAATGTCCTCAAGCGCTCACAGCCCTCAGTCAATGGGACTGTGCGATAGGTGGAATGTCCACTTTAGATATTTAAGGATTAGGAGAGACTTTGGGCGTCGAAAAAGATCAGCAAATCACTCTTTTCCGAAGAACATTTGGGCTGGGACCAATGGATAATTTCCAAAAATCTCTGGCTTGGCAGTGCTACCGGGGAGCTTTGCCTGTTCGAGATATAAACTTTACAGGCACGTCAGTGCCGTCAGCCGAGCATTTCGAGGTGTGCCCGGGACGATGAGACGGTCCTGCATGCACACGTCCAGTGCCAGAGCATTGCTGACCTGTGTGTTTATGTCGAATACCTGCTTTCGCGTGTTGGACGGATCCGGCTATCAACTGAATCCATCGTGAAGATCGCCCCGCTGCTTTCCTTTAACTGCGAAGGAGAGGCTGTTTTTATACGCCTGGTGGCCATGAGGAAAGAAGTTGAGTGGTGAACGAGATTAAAGGGGCTGAAGATAAACACTTTTCTCTTTGGCCAATCCCTGATGAACTTCTTCAAGTTTCACTTGAAAACGAAAAAAAAGGGTAGAGAGGGAAGTGCTGTTTTCTAGTCAGTTTGCCGATAGGTGAATGAAAGTGGCGAGAATGGTACGAGTGAACGGGCCTGCCCTGAGCATACGCCTGTAGTTGGAGAGAGGAAAGGAAACGAAAGAAAGGCACCTCCCCCAAAAGTCAGGTTTTTATGAGGTTTTTCCATGAGCAGCCTTCGAACGTCTCCACCCTATTGAGGATTACACATTGTTGATCTCTTTTATTTTTAATGTCATTAGTCATGTTTACACGCAAAACCCTCACACACATACACATACACATACTCACACACATACTCATACACAAACACATACTCATACTCACGCACATAGTCACACACATACACACATTATTCTGTTTTGTCCTGTGCTGTCCATAATGTTTTTCTTCATGCAAACCCTCGTGGTTAATAAAAAACTTTATTGTTATTATTATTTTTCGTATGTGTATTTGGTGTGCAAGATTCTTGATGTGAATACGTGTGTTGAAAGAAATACTATTAAACCTTGGGAGAGGCATTATGCCGGTAATAAACACACGCACTGATATGAATGAAATTTAACAAACACACATATGGACGCACATGCTTACATATAAGCACGAACACATACGAGCGTGCACACACTCACATGCTCATACCGGACAATTTCAAAACAACGCTGAATCATACATTCAAAATAAATGGAAGAGGAGAGACGGGTTACTGAAGAGATTGCAAGAGTGCAATGAAATGATTTAACAAAAAAAAAAAAAGAAAAAAAACTAAATACTGTTTATAAATAAATAAAGGACCGAACCAGTGCGTGTGTTTATTACTGGCATAATGCCTCTCCCAAGATTTAATAGTTATTATTATTATTATTATTATTATTATTCAGTAGTTTTATTTTTATAACGTGCTTTCACTTCACTACCGAGCGCAGCTCTGTGCGCCTTGGGTATGTGCTGTGGTTTGCTGTGGTGCTCTTATGTTTACTGTATTGAAAGTGTTTTGCGTAGAATGTGTGCAGTACCCAGTAGTGCAATTTTCTGTATGTTATATATATTTGTAAGTCCTGGTGTTTTTGTTATGTATTTGTCTGAATATTTTTTATTATACCTAAGGCACCTACTATGATAGGAATTGTTTCTGTTTTCAGATTCCACATTCGAGTTATCTCTATTTCCAGGTCTTTGTATTTTGAAAGTTTTTCCATTTCTTTTAGAGAAACGTTGTCATCTGCTGGTATTGATACATCAATTAGAAAGCATTTTTTTTCTTCATGATCTTTGACAACTACATCTGGTCTATTTGCCTTAATTTCTCTATCTGTGTGTATTGGCATATCCCAGAGTATGGTTGCTTTCTCGTTTTCTGTGACCTTTTCTGGCGTGTGTTTATACCATCTTTTTTCTGTTGCTATTCCATAATGTTGGCATAGCTTCCAGTGTATATAGGTCCCAGCTCTGTCGTGTCTGTGAATATATTCCTTCTTCTTCTTCTTATTATTATTATTATTATCATTATTATTATTATTATTATTATTATCATCATTATTATTATTATTATTATTATTATTATTATTATTATTATTATTATTATTATTATTATTATTATTATGCTAAGAATGATAACGTAAATAATTATTCCAACAAAATCAAGAAAGAATCAGTAGTCTGAAAAGCTACAAAAATATATATTTGTTGTAAATAAAGTGTGCTGTTAGGGCAAGATGAACGGAAATATCAAGGAATTATCTAAGAGTGGATAATTTCCCTGATAATATAGAATCTACACTCCCCCACATAAACATACAGTGGAATATAAACATAGGGTATGGAATATCAAAGAATCTCAACTATCGAATCACCTAAGGCTATAGCATAGCGGTGTAGATGCAGATCGTCGCTTCTTCATCGGCAATTCTAAACGAATTCAAAGTGATGCGGTCAGAAAGCAGAGTGCAGAGATGCTCACTGTATAAACAATCCATTATTATCTGAAAGCACTCGAAAGTATATTTACACAAATCTCATAATGAATACAGTAATGTTTACCTAATACATATGTGTACATATATGATAATAAGGATATGCGCATGTGTGCTCTCTCTCTCTCTCTCTCTCTCTCTCTCTCTCTCTCTCTCTCTCTCTCTCTCTCTCTCTCCGTATATATGTGCATACACAGACAGAGACACATAATCCATATAGAGAAAGAGTTAGAGGGAGAGGCAGCAAGAAAGAGAGAGAAAGAGTGAGTGAGTGAGTGAGAGACAAATGTGTATGTGTATGTACGAGTGACAGTGTGTATGTATGCACATACATTTGTGCGCTCGCATACATATAAATTTATGATGAAAGTTCAATAAGCGTCAACAATTTTATATTTCCAGGAGCGACAGTCACCTAACACGTCTATTGGTTTATCACCTGGTTTCAAGAATCTTTAACGTAAGTCAGTTTTTTAAAGCTTTCCAACCAGTTTTCCGGTTCCTTCAATAACAACACTGTTCCTGCAAGGACTGACGTCACAAATGAAATTACTCATCATGATACTCATCTATTAAAATTTCTCAAGGCGGTGCCCCAGCATGGCAGCAGTCTAATGACTGAAATTAGTAAAAGATAAAAGATATACACAAGTGCGCAAACTTAAATGAGTGCGTGTTTTTGCATATGTGTATATAACAACCAAATGTCCGTCAATTCACACCCTACCTGGATCTAAGTATGTTGGTGTAAGACCCTGGTCTATGTGTTCTGCCAATTAACTATCTACAATAATAATACTTGTCGGAGACAATAGAGAGAGCCTCTACGTGGTCTCTCGGCCTTCTAGAAACAACAGTCACATTGAGCTCTAATCACACCCCAATTATACCGTACCGTCTTAATTCAAGAAAAGACGCATTACGTTTCTTTGGTCATGCCTACCCTAAAAATGATAGGAAGCTCACCTTTGACAATCGGATGCAAATTCTACACAAAGAAAACAACAGCAACAACAACAACAACAACAACATTATCACAAGAATATTTGCACACCTTACAGGTTGCAATCTTCAGAAGTCCAAACTGAACGTCGACTGCATCAACAACACTAATGAATGTGAGTGGGTGGTGTAACTGTTATCGATACTGTCCCACCTCCTCTTCTTTTGCCTCCGTCTTTGATTAAATGACAGCAAAAAATATAAACGAAAAAGCATTACAAAATTCTTGATTTATCAAGAACCGACTCTGAGCAAAAATCACAATGCTAGACTTGATAACTTCGTGTCATCTAAAATATTCTCGGTGGACTGAGTGCGCAATCCGGCTCTATTCTCATTTACGTCGATACTCCTTCGTAAATGAATAATTATCATGGCTTCCTATCTTCGTTCCTCCTCACATATCTAAAGACCACCGATTATTAAAAAGAAAGAGAGAGAGAGACAAAGAACGATAGATAAGGGAAAGAAAGAAAGAAAGAAAGA
>NC_142930.1:101159460-101211960 GCF_046866305.1 Octopus bimaculoides | reverse complement strand
ACAATACATTTTTTGTTCCTGGTCTTTAAATTCTGAGTCAAAATCCTGCTGAGGTCAACTTTGCCATTTATCCCTCCATGGTCGATAAAATAAGGTACTTACTCAAGCACTGGAAGTCGATGGTATCGGCCGAACCCTTTCTCTAAAATATAATGTGACATTGCACCTAAATCAGAAATCATTAATGTTTTGATTTATGTTGTTTGTCGACAAACGTTACCGCTTTCACCACCGCTGCGAAAGGCAGCAATTTCAAAAGCAGCATACCAAATAGAAATACCAACAACAGCAGAAATAAAAAAAAAGGACAGCTTCAAACGTATCCAGTGACATCATCAGAAATAACAACAGCTCAATTACAAGCGAACAAACTCTCGCAGCGAAAAGTAATTCAACCACCACTAACATTATCATCAATAGTAGAATGTAACCCCTACCTCCATTCATTCTTCGACTTCTTCATTGCCAAAGACAGCAACAAAGACTAGAGTCAGAGAGCTACAAAAGCTGTTTTTATTTTCCCCCTGCAATGAGAGTCGCAGAAAGACTTGAGATGCAGAGGGAAACGTTATCCAAAAGAATAGAAGTTAAGTTGCCTTTGCTGTGTCTAAGATTGTTATTGAATAAAGAAGTTGCAGTCAGTTACCGGTACATTTGTGAGAAGTGTAGGCTTGTGGAAAAACCAATCCAAATGTAGATAAAGGTAGATAAGATTCTGTGGCCTGTGTTGATGCAAGAACAAATCTTCATCACAGTCGCAGGCAATATGACACGTTTACTATGCTCTCAAAGAGCGAGGCAAAGAAGCAACTCATAGCCCATGTTAAGAATTAGGTTGAGGCCACAGATTTGAAAGGGCAGAAGCTGCGCCACTAGCACTTATTAAGGGTGTACATGGAGTTATTGAATCAAATGGATCAGAAGTGGCCTGAAGACATCCAGGATCTGAATGAGCTGGTAAAAGTAACCCAGTTGTTTTTTAGTGGTAGAGGGCATGAGACCAAGCTTCTACATTTGTGATACTACAGAAAACCTGATAGCAGACGGCCAAAAATAGAAACATTGCCACTACTACCGTAGTGGCAATGTTTCTGTAACACAATAAAAGTAAAGACAGCAACAGAATGCAACCTCACTAGCAGCAGCAACAACAACAACATCAATAATGTGAGCAACAGCAACCAAAACATCTGTAAGAACACCAGCTGTAGCAGCGCAGTAACAACAAAACTACCTGCAGCAACCAAAACAGCTGCAGCAACAAAAACAACCGAATCAACAATATCAGTTGTAATAGAAGCAACAGCACCAACAACAGCAATAGGAACCTCCAAGACAAGAACCAAGGGACTTGCAACTAAAACCCAACAAAATGTCTCCCAGGTTTGCATCCCCACCCCAAGCAACGCACAAATACAAACATACACAAGCGCAGACATACCTCTCCTTTCCTTCACCTCAGAATTGTCTGATTCAGAGACATTGTCGTGTAATGAGATCAAGTCGAAAACCACCAAGGGAGGCCCTCGTAGTGGGGAAAACACAAATAATGTAAGGAAAAGAAGGCCGAAAAACAAACAAAAAAGCAACAATATTAACAGCAAATAGTTCAGAAGCTAAATACAAAAATATATAAAAAGAAAACTACAGCAACTTATCTATTGTAGGTTCAAACAAATGTAAGTTGATGGAGTACATATCACAAAGCAAAGACAAAATATAAACAGAAGGGGAGGATTTTGCGGAACTTACAGCCATAACACTAATAGAGAGACGACAACTATTGAAGAGGTCGGCAGACTTTTATGACACCAACAGAATATTTTCCCACGCAGCGTGGGACATTTCGCCAAAACACGAAGGAAAAACCATCTGAATAAGGCATTCAGGGAAACTTAACCCGTTATGAAGGCTGGATTACACATCCTTCAACAAGACTAAGGTAGGTTGACATTTCTCGCTTTCCCTTTTCTGACCAAATTGGCTGTCCTCAAAGGAAGATGGGAATGTATACATATATTAAGTCTCGTGTCGACTTGAATGCAAAGTTACTTAACGAACACAAACCTCAGGTCACTAGATAAAGCTATAGTAACCATCAGATAGACGACGATTCCCGCAATCTAATCGCTGGCATCCCATTCAGCAATTGTAATTTGTATATACTTCATTGACGACCTGGTCTGAAGGACAGTGACAGTGTTGTTTTTGAATGGTTTGGATCTTCATATAAGGAGGATTTACTAAACCTGGAGGTTTAGTCGATGTGATGACCATAACCAGTAGCAGTGAAGGCAGTGCGGCTTTTATACTGGTGTCCATCTATACTCCGACAGGAGTAGGTCTGCCACTTTACTCCTGGATTTTTGAAGCCCCTTTGGAAACGTGTACTACAACAAACTAATTGAACTGCTTTGGACTTACAGCTCCAGATATTCATGAACTATTAACTACTGCAATAAACAACGCGTTTCAGTTCGAAGGGTTCATCTAGTCATTACGTCCACAGACTTGACAGAAGTAAATAGACACCACATAAAACGAAATTTGACGTGAAAACAATGAAATATGGCGGGTATTCTGTGATGGTCTGGGGAACAATTTGGAACAATGGTCGATCAGAGCTGGTGGAGTGTGAAGGAAACATAAATTCAGATATTGCAGAAAGGACTCCTTCTCCTCTTCTCCAGCGGTGGGGGCTCCGTGTTATGCGGCTAAGACGACCCAAGATTGGTTGGAAGAGAATAGCATTAAAAAGCGTCCATAGCCAAGCCAGTCACCAGATATGAACCCTATTGAACACATCTGGAGCATAATGGACAAGACACTTCGTGAAAGGAACAAGAAAGCATCTTCAAAGCAAGATCTTTTGAGATTGCTGCATGAAATTCCTCAAGCAAATATTCTTCATCTGGTCAGCACCATGTCTAATAGGGTCCTTGCATTGAAAAATACAAAGGGCGCGTCTACTAAATATTAGACATTCACATTATAATAATCAATAAATAATTTTAGGTTTAAATGAACTTTAACGATTATAATGCTGTCTATTTACTTCTGTCAGGTCTGTATAAATACACCGGTTAGATCGCAGGGCACTCAACAGCTGTCATTCTTGTGTCTTTCCACCAGGTATATGGATGACATCCTGATAAAATTATCTCAAGAGGAATCTAATAAAATATGCAATACGTTCAACAATGTCGATGGACATATAAAATTTGAAGTGGAGCACTCCAAAAACATATATATATATATATATGTATATATATATATATATATATATGTATGTATATGTATGTATGTATATACCGTAAATCCTCGAGTATAGTCCACCCTTGAATATAATACGCAGAAGATTTTTAAGGGGCTGTATCTCTGAAAAACCTAAACCTTGTGTATAATACGCACCCCTTCTCTAACCTGAGTCAAGGAGGTCTATATAACGTCCTTGGTTTGTAAACATATATACGGTAACGTCCTCTATTATTATTGTATATATATAACATAATGCAAACGTGTAGCTTTTTGTGCACTTTGTTTGCAGAAAATAAAGAAATAACAGTGAAAAATAAATATTAAGTAAATTGCCTTTACATATTTATCACTATCAGTTACTAGCCAGACATCACAAAATGCGTCTGAATAAACATTACCGGACAGCAAATAGAGACTCGGACATTGCTTAGAAAATATTTTAAATTTTTAACCTCGTATATAATACGCACTAGGGATTTTGACCTTTAAATTTAGGGAAAAAATGCGGATTATACTCGAGGATTTACGGTATATATATTTATATATATACTTACATTATAGATACATATACATGTATATGCATATGTATATATTTGTATGTATAGAAATAATATGAGTGCGTGTGTGTGCGTGTGTGTGTGTGCGTATGTATGTATGTACGTATGTATGTATGTATTTATGTATGTACGTATGTATGTATGTATGTATGTACGTAAATGTCTATACATAAACGTACACGCACATACGTATGTATATAGATTTCATTTTAAGTTTATCTCTATAAATTTTCTATAGTATTTAGAGCCTGCACTGCAAGTTATGACGTTTCGTAAACGAATACGTCTATATAAAGAATGAGATCGAAGTTAGAAAAATAGGTAATGGGTGTATATGCATATTTCAAGAATTATTGCCCCTTCATCAGCACCACATTCAATCGATCAACTATCTGCGAAGACATTGCTTAAATACTCACTAATTTTAGTGGTGTAATACAAATGGATAGAGCAATTCACATATTAAGCATGTTCCTGGCAACTGGTACTTACATGTTTACAAAGACGTATCCGTTTACGAAACGGTGTAACTTGCAGTACTGGCACTAAATACAATTGAAAATCTATAGAGATAAACTTAAAAGTGAGAATATCGCACTGCTGACACAAGGTAAAGCATAATATTGACTTGTAAACCTGTAATATGCTTGGTTGTGTATTATGGTTGCAAAACGAAAATCTAGCATTTTATATAATTTTAGAGAGCCTAGAAGTGCTATATTTTGTATAGTGTGCATGTTTGTAATTTCGAACATTCATTACGGGCTAGCTTTTGTTTTACTTCTTCATTCTCAAGACAATTATTATCATAGGGTTTGTTTCTGCTTTCAGTCCTACATACTAGTTATCCTAATTTTAACAGTTTATATAGATATTATGATAATGTTTAGTCGATTAGCCTTGATAGCCCTGAATGCATGGGTTAGCATACACTAGAGTAACAGTGCTTTTTTATTGTCCGAAATGAGTTTTGGTCCCGGGATGTGTTTATGGCGGTATTCCTTAAAGCCACCTAAAAAGCCTTTGTGTGAAATCATCAATTCTGTGATACCTAAAGATATATTTCTTTTTTGGAAAAGATCGGGCTGCCGGAGACAAAGGACTTCCACAGTTAATATATTATGCTTCAGTTCAAGCTTTTAGTTGTCTCTGGTAAATAGATTTGAACCCCTGCAGCAATCACGCTTTTCAGCTGTTATCGCGGTTTTCCTTTGCTGAGTTTACGTTTCTAAATTATTTTTCACAATATCTGTAGCTGTTGTTTCACCATTTTCCACACACTCTCGGCCATATCAACTTGTTTTGTATTTGCAGGTTTGTTTAAAGACAGAAAACAATATTGCTTCCTTTTTTGTTCGTGGTTTCTAGGTTTTGTGTTAGTTTTTTTTAATTTCCATTGCTAAATAATTTCGTAGTTCTATAATGAATATTTCATAATAATTTCCTAGTCGCATAAGGCGCTTATCTGCCTGAATTAGTGGTAAATGTTCTTCATACTGCAGCAGTTATAGCAAAACCATGAAACAGTGAAAACACCAACGCGGTTCATACATAGTACAGTCAGTAGCGCGTTTGACGAAATACCATGTAATATATAGTAACATTCTTTTATGTTCAAAGTTCAAATTCCAGTTTAATTTCGCCTTTCCTCCTTCTGAGATCGTTGAAATAAATACTAGGGTGGATGTAAACGAATTTACCTGACGAAGCAGAGTTTCAGTATAGCCACAACAATTGCTATTTCCCTTACTTTACTGGAGAACAATAATGAAAGAATAAATTAACAAAAAGAATAGCAATAAAGACCCGAAAACTAGTAATGAGAAGAAAAGCAGCAGCAACTGCAGAATAGGTATCAACAACAACAACAATGGTGACAACAGCAACGAAAAGAAAGAAAAAAAAACTACAGTGGCAACAACAATGACTGCATCCGGGAAAACAACAACAACAACAGTATTGAAATGGAGTATTAACAACGTGTTAAGATTTGTGTATTTGAGAAAATATTTATGTTGGCATATTACAGTTTAGATCTAATAGGAATATATATATATATATATATATATATGCAAAATAATTACATGCATAAACATACATACATACATACATACATACATACATACATACAGTTCAAACTGCCTGTATATAGTATTTCTGCTGTCTGATATATATATATATATATATATATATATATATATATATATATATATATATATATATATATATATATATATATATATATATATATACATACTATATATATATATATATATATATATATATATATATATATATATATATACATACATATATATATATATATATATATATATATATATATATATATATATATATATATATATATATATATATATATATATATATACATACATAAATACATACATATATATATATATATATATATATATATATATATATATATATTTATATATATATAAGACAGTGGAAATGCCTTACACAAGCAATATGAGTGCATCAATTATTTTAATACACACATTCACGCATACATATATATATATATATGCGTGTGTCTGCATGTGTAAATTAAACACATTCATATAATACGTGTTATACAAATATGCAAAAGAAATCTGAGTTGCATCATTTATAGTATAATATTTACATGCATTCTTGCTGTCGCCTCCATCAACGCCAAGAACTATAGATATCAGTCTCATTCACTCTTTCATCTTTCCCACATAAACGCCATCCGTATGCATGTCAGACACGATACACCAAGCCCGCCCCACATCCATGAACAATTACTTTGAAAACATTCTTTAATGGGGTTATGAAAACCTTTCAACGGCACAAAGAATAATTATACCACATATCAATGAGACACTTTAAGGCTCCACCCTATTTGATACTTATTTTAACCCGTAATAAAACTGTCAACTGGTGATATCTACGGAGGACATTCGATATGTGACTTAGCTAGAACTACATCCGACAGATTTTCTCTTCGTGGTTAGGAAATACATCTGCTCATTTACTATAGAACTCAAGTAGGGGCTTATAATGGATTCCTACCCCTACAGTTCGGATAGTGTTGCTGCTGCGCACGCCACCTCTTTGGTACCATACAAAAGGAAGCTGACTAGGAAATATTCACTGACCAATTCCCACAGATATACAGGATTTTCATTTTGGTTGTTCTACATGTAGGAGTGGCTGTGGAGTGACGCAGGAGTGGCTGTGTGGTAAGTAGCTTGCTAACGAACCACATGGTTCCGGGTTCAGTCCCACTGCGTGGCACCTTGGGCAAATGTCTTCAACTATAGCCTCGGGCCGACCAAAGCTTTGTGAGTGGATTTGGTAGACGGAAACTGAAAGACGCCCGTCGTGTATATGTATATGTATATATATATATATATATATATATATATGTGTGTGTGTGTGTGTGTGTGTGTGTGTGTGTGTGTGTGTGTGTGTGTGTGTGTGTGTGTGTGTGTGTGTGCGTGTGTGTGTGTCTGTGTTTGTCTCCCCAACATCGCTTGACAACCGATGCTGGTGTGTTTACGTCTTCGTAACTTAGCGTTTTGGTAAAAAGACCGATAGAATAAGTTCTAGGCTTACAAAGAATAAGACCTGGGCTCGATTTGCTCCATTAAAGGCGGTGCTCCAGCATGGCCACAGTCAAATGACTGAAACAGGTAAAAGAGTAAAGAGTATGTCTTTATTGACTTTATAACATGCATAAACCTGCACCCATCCAAAATATTTATCACACATTTCTTATTAATGTTGCTATTATAATTTCATTTGTAACCAAATTCTATTTGTATATACTCTACAACTTTCTCTGTGCACATCCATCAATATTCTGGTACTGAGAACAGCTTGGTCCCTTAACCCATCGCATATGAGCCTAAGAACATTGATTAGCTGTTTAATATACACAGCTGATTATAATTGATCGTGTATGTATGTGTCTATAAGTTTGTGCATATACAAATCTTTTCTAAAGTTCACAATAGAAATTTAGAAATATCTTAATACCCACATTGACATTTTGTTTCTTTATAAAAAATCAGTTCCTTCCGTTTTACGAAATAATCTATGAAATTATTCTGTGCATTCGTGCGTGTCTGTTTAGTCTATGTGTTACGCTTACGTCAAGGGCGGTAAAAACTCGAATGGAAAAAACTATATATATAGAAAGAAAGGGCAGAAAAGGAGACTAAGACATAGAGAGAAAAAGTGGGACTGTTTATATTAGTCTGCATTTGTGTGTTTACATCGCAGGTACAGTCGAAATGTTTAACATGAAAATGTCATGAAAATAGGCATTAAAATATATATCAATATATAGTTAAAATAACTGAACTAACCTTAGTTAATAAATAGCTGTGGAAGCTATACTTTTAACTTTTACATGTTCCAGATCAATGACTGTGGCCTTGCTGGAGCAATACCATATTCTTTTTTATTTGGTTTAAATGTTTATCGGTATTATGAGAGTAGACAGACACAGAAAGGATTGTAGCCCGCTAATTAGCTACCATATAGTTAATTAGCTGACTAGCTAAGATAAATAAATAAATAGATAGATAGATAGATAGATAGATTGATAGATAGATAGATAGATAGATAGATAGATAGATAGATAGATAGATAGATAGATAGATAGATAGATAGATAGATAGATAGATAGATACGTTGGTGAGCCTGCAGATAAACAAATAGGTGGCTGAATGAACTGAAATGAAAACAAAAGAAATGGAAATAATCCTAATTGGTAGGATGGACACATTTTACCTAAAACTCCCAGAAGGTAAGAAGATAGACAAAGAACACTGATTTCTGTTGACTCCCTCAACCCCCTTTCTAACAGAAACTGCTCCTTGTTCTTTTGGCCTTAATTTTGATATACAAAAATTTGATCAACAAGATCTCTAACAAGTCTTTCTTCCTGATACTTTAGTAGCATCTAAGCTGAAGTGAAGACAGCATGTTCTTTATCTATCTCCTTACCTTCTTGGAGGTAGCTGAAGTGAAGACAGCATGTTCTTTATCTATCTCCTTACCTTCTTGGAGGTCTAAGGTAAAATTATACTAATGTGTCCATCTGTTTTAATTTATTTTAATTCTATGTCTTTATGCAGCTGAGGATTGCTCTGCATTTAAATTGATGTAATGATTGCATTGTTCAATTAAATGGAGTTGCTTGAAATATCGTACTGCATTACCTCTGGATATCCTTGTTGCTTATTTTGATATATATATCATCATCATCATCATCGTTTAACGTCCGCTTTCCATGCTAGCATGGGTTGGACGATTTGACTGAGGACTGGTGAAACCGGATGGCAACACCAGGCTCCAATCTAATTTGGCAGAGTTTCTACAGCTGGATGCCCTTCCTAACGCCAACCACTCAGAGAGTGTAGTGGGTGCTTTTACGTGTCAGCCGCACGAGGGCCAGTCAGGCGGTACTGGCAACGGCCACACTCAAAATGGTGTCTTTTATGTGCCACCCGCACAAGAGCCAGTCCAGGGGCACTGGCAACGATCTCGCTCGAAAATCCTATGAAGGCCAGTCAGGCGGTACTGGCAACGGCCACGCTCAAAATGGTGCATCTCATGTGCCACCCGCACAAGAGCCAGTCCAGGGGCACTGGCAACGATCTCACTTGGCTTGCCGGGTCTTCTCACGCACAGCACATTTCCAAAGGTATCGGTCAGTAGTTATCGCCTCGGTGAGTCCCAATGTTCGAAGGTCTTGCCTCACCACCTCAGCCCAGGTCTTCCTGGGCCTACCTCTTCCACGGGTTCCCTCAACTGTTAGGGTGTGGCACTTTTTCACGCAGCTATCCTCATCCATTCTCACCACATGTCCATACCAGCGCAATCGTCTCTCTTGCACACCACAACTGATGCTTCTTATGTTCAGCTTTTCTCTCAAGATACTTACACTCTGACGGGTATGCACACTGACATTACACATCCAGCGGAGCATACTGGCTTCATTCCTTGCGAGCTTACGTATGTCCTCAGCAGTCACAGCCCATGTTTCACTGCCATGTAGCATGGCTGTTCGTACACATGCGTCATACAGTCTGCCTTTTACTCTGAGTGAGAGTCCCTTTGTCGCCAGCAGAGGTAAGAGCTCTCTAAACTTTGCCCAGGCTATTCTTATTCTAGCAGCTACACTTTCAGCGCACCCACCCCCACTACTAACTTGGTCACCTAGATAGCGGAAGCTATCGACTACCTCTAGTTTTTCTCCCTGGAATGAGATAGAAGTTGTTTCCTGTTTGTTTACAGTGTTTATTGCACCTGAACATCTGTACATACAAAAACTAACTTCGTAGTTAATCTGCCTTTGATATTGCTGCACCTCTTATGTGTCCATAGCTTGCACCGGATACATCTTATAGAGTTACTACCTACTCCTTTTCTACATACTGAGCAGGGCCATCAACCTGAAGGGGTTTGTGTTTTATCTACCTTCCTACTTATTAGGATTTTGGCTTTTGCTAGGTTGACTCTAAGGCCCTTCGATTCTAGTCCTTGCTTCCACACCTGAAACTTCTCCTCTAGTTCTGATAGTGACTCCGCAATTAGTGCAAGGTCATCAGCATAGAGGAGCTCCCAGGGGCAACCTGTCTTGAATTCCTCTGTGATCGCCTGGAGGACTATGATAAATAGGAGGGGGCTGAGGACGGAACCTTGGTGGACCCCTACCTCTTCCCGGAATTCATTACTGTACACATTTCCAACCCTTACCTTACTGGCAGCATCTCTGTACATGGCTCGCACAGCTCTCACTAACCATTCTTCTATCCCAAGTTTCCTCATTGACCACCAGATAAGGGATCGGGGGACCCTGTCAAAGGCTTTCTCCATGTCAACGAAGGCCAGGTACAGAGGTTTATCCTTGGCTAGGTATTTCTCCTGCAGCTGTCTCACTAGAAATATGACATCAGTGGTGCTTTTACCTGGCACGAACCCAAACTGCATCTCATCTAAATTGATTCGCTTCCTAATTAGTTGGGCTATGACCCTCTCCGTAACTTTCATAACCTGATCTAACAGCTTGATGCCTCTGTAATTACTTGTATCTAAAGCGTCACCTTTACCTTTGTAACAGTTGACTATGGTGCTGCTACACCAGTCATTGGGTATGACTCCTTCGTGTATCACCTGGTTCGTAATACGGGTGACTAGGCTGTAGCCAACATTGCCAGATATTTTGAGCATCCCTGCAGTGATTCCTGATGGGCCGGGGGCTTTCCCTGTCTTCATACTCTTAATTGCTTTATCTACCCTGGTACTGTCAACTCGGATAGCTGGTCCCTCTGTTGGGTCGACATACGGCAGGCTCTCTTTCTCCCATTCATTCTCTTTATTAAGCAATCTATCGTGGTGGCATCTCCAAACCTCTTTCTTTGCAGCCTCATTTAGTGCAAGCGTACCATCATCCATGCGAACACATTTCTCTCCTACGACATCACTATTCTCTCTCCTACACTGTCTTGCAACACGAAATACCTCGAGTCTTTGGTCCTCACGGCGCAGAACATTGGCAAATCTTTTCTTATCTGCTTCCCCTCTGGCTAAATAAACCTGTCGCCTAGCTTCCCTTCTGGCAGATTGGTACAATTCTCTGCTACCACCGTTCTTCCAGTCCTTCCAAGCCTGTTTCTTTTGTCTAATAGCCCCGGCTACCTCCTTGTTCCACTACCAGGTTACTCTGGGTCGAGAGGGGACTTTACACCAGCCACAGATCTGGTCGGTGGCTCTCAACAGGTTGTCCCGCAGAAATCTCCAATTGTCTTCCACGTTGTATGATGCTATATCCCTTTCTATTTCGTCAAATGCTTCAAGTAACTATATATATATATATATATAAAAATTAAACAATAGGGTAAAAAATTAGATATTAATTAATATCAATTTAATACCAGGGAACAAGCACATTAAAAGAATCAGGGAGATTCAGAAAAAGTATCTGAGATCTCAAAGGATTATTGTATATGTATATATAAAAATATATATAAAGGAGGCCACTAGGTGGACTAGTGAAAATTACATAAAGAAATACAATTATCTGTAAACATGTTTCGAAATTAATACTTTCTTACCAAAAATATTTGTTTCTCATCAGTACAGACCGTTGGGTAAATACAATTTACAGGATCGCACATTAAGTTGTACGCCACAAGTGAAGCACGTGTGTACGGTGCTATTAAATTATATTTATGGTAAGATTCAAAAGTCTTCGTTTTTGCGCGCTAAATCCGGAAATATCTCCGCAGAAAAAAGTTTCCGCATCGAATATACCAACTTTGAGAATTTGGTTATGGTTAATTAAATTAAACAATAGGGTAAAAAATTGGATATTAATTGACATCAATTTAATACCAGAGTAATATCAATTTAATACCAGGGTATGGTTAATTAATACCAGGGTATGGTTAATTAAATTAAACAATAGGGTAAAAAATTGGATATTAATTAATATCAATTTAATGCCAGGGAACAAGCACATTAAAAGATATTTTCGTTTAGAAAGTATTAATTTCGAAACATGTTTACAGATAATTGTATTTTTTTATGTAATTTTCACTAGTCTTGCCTGTTTACGTTCTTTTTTTTTTTGAGACTTATTCGGTCTTAGTAGATACATGACATGTGATCTTCTTCTAGCACATTAGCAGTCCACCTAGTGGCCTCCTTTATATATATTTTTATATATACATATATAATAATCCTTTGAGATCTCAGATGCTTTCTCTGAATCACACTGATTCTTTTAATGTGCTTGTTCCCTGGTATTAAATTGATATTAATTAAAATCCAAATCCTTGTCATCTTTTGCATATAATTTCACATCATCCATGTCGAGCTAGTGTGAGATGATCTTGTCAAACATTTTGTAGCCGTAATTTGTTTTATGCAGCTTGTGGGACAAGGGAATGAAGGAAAACAGAAGAGGAGAGGGGAGAGTGAATCGCTCTGGAATATTCTACGGTCTATTTTGGTGTTCTCTGACACATGCGTGTCTTTCTCGTGGTTGAAAAACAATGTTATGTTCCACATTCCCATACTACTTGTAGAAAACCTTTTTACGAATGAAGAGATCCGGTAAATATTTAGTGCCCTTAGGATGTGGGACACTGTTAAATGCTTTACAATAATCAATTCATGCTGTGCTAAGATTTCACTTTTTGGATGATCAATTTTCGAGAATCATACGTTTTATTAATAGCTGGTCTGTGCACTCGTGCGAGTTACATTTGCACCCTTTTTGTTCGAATGGAAGAATGTTATTTTGATCGAGAAATCGGTACATCCTTTCGGTGAGGCTGGATGTATTTTGTACATAGTGGTCAACAAGTGGTCGATGTGTAGTCATTTTTTTTTTTTTTTGTCAGACGAGTCCATAATGATGATTGCCCAGCTGCTCTCCTTTAATCGGACAACATTTTTTTGTCATTTTCAGCTTCCTTAAAGATAGAAATCAGTTTTTTGTTTTGCTCGTGTTTTGTGGCTATTTGTACCAGCTTTCCTTACTTTTAGAATGAGGTATTTCTGTAATCCTGTGGTGGTTATTTTATAATCGTTTTCTAGTTGTTTAAGCCTCTACCGACTGCAGCGTTGTATATATAACCTTTCTATGTCAAATTTTGGGTGGTGCATCCTAAATTCTGTCGTTATTTTTCTTGTCTTCCTGTCTAGTTTTATTGTTATTATTATTATTATTATTATTATTATTATTATTATTATTATTATTATTATTATTATTATCTCTTTATCATAGGTTTTCTTGGAACTCTTGGAGTTTTGCATGCGTAGAGGGCTTACTTCCTGCAGCTTACGGTATCATGCTATCCGTCTTTTCAGCTATCTAATACTTTCCTCATCATTCTGGCCGTGCCAAGGAGGCGAACCTTTTGTAAGAGTTCTACTGGGCACTCTATTCCAATTTCCTTTATATTCCCCTTGATACTTTCTTATACTGTCCCCAAGGACCCAATAATAATTGACAGTCTTCATCTTCATTCTTCATAGCCGGGCTATATCGTACTTATTAGGGTTGTATATATCTATTTTTCGCCTTCTTTCTCGACTATTCGTGGGGCAAAGAGGCATGCAACATCAATTATATAGCACATGAGATGCCTCTTGTCGACCACCACCATGTCCTGTCTGTTATGCATTAGGTCTGATCTATTATGCTCTAGCACCTGATCTGTTTGGATTGGAAAATCTCAGAGGATTTTGCTAGTCTCCGACTCCGTCACTCTCTGTGGTTTGTGCTCATACGTCTTCCCTCTCTTTAGCTCCCACTTTTCGCACAGTTTCCAATGAAGCAATTTCGCTACCTGATCGTGTCGCCACAACTTGTAGTGGTTTTGGGCAATCCTAGGGCATTTGTTTATGATATGAGCAATGGTTTCATCCACTCTCTTACAGATGCGGCACAACGGAGACACTTGCTTATCCAAAGGTCCACCCTCCAGTTCGTGGTCAAGGCATCGTCTTGCGCTACAAGTATAGTGCTCTCGGTCTCTTTTTTTAGTGTTCCTTTCTTCAGCCAATCCCACCTATTTTTTTCCAGCAACTTGTGTTGTAGCTACATGGAATCGATTGTGTAGTCCCTTCTTGCGTTATTCTTCTTCGCGTCCTTTTTGTACTTCGTTTTTCCTTTTTTTTCTCTACTCTATCGTTCCTCACCGACATTAGCAAGGTCTCCTTACTTTGGTCTAGGTGTCTCATTAAGTTCTCGAGTACTATACGTACACAGTCTTCCACACTTATCAGTCCCCTTCCTTCTTTTGCTCTTTTCATGTATAGGCGATCAATGTCTGCACGTGGATGATGCACTTCATGCATCGTTAGAAGCTTTCTCGATTTCCTGTCCATCTCCTTTATCTCCTCCTCTGTCCACTTCAGGATTCCAGCGGCATACTGAACTACTGCGACTGCACGCGAATTTATTGCCGAAATTATGTTTATGGCATTCAGCTTTGAAGCCAGTATTTTTCTCATTCGCCGCAGGTACTCTCTTTTTGTCTTTTCCTTCTTGTTATTGCGTTTGATTTCATCTGCCTCAGGTATTCCCAGGTATTTATAGCTGGATTGAGGTTGAATTGCTTTCATCATCTCACCACATGGCAAGCTATGCCTTCTGTCCTGACAAGCTTTCCTCATCTCATCACCATCGTAGCATATTTTGAGAACTCAACTCTATCTTAATATCATTCGAGAAAATCCGGGCAGACTGGACTAGTTTCTTACAAATTCGTCTACGCCAGTATCGTTCTTCACGTTCTGTTTGTTCCTTTCTTTTGTATCCAACTTTATCTGCAGCAACCATAGATGCAGCCCAAATAATCTTGTTAGTTTCAGTTATATTTCTCGTCTGGAATAGCCCAAGGACCGAAGTTATCTTTTCGGTTTCAACTTTGAGCTTACGTCGATCAATGTACCTCAGATTAGGGCGATGGGGAGGAGGAGCTTGATCCTGGCCTTCTTTAATATATCTGCACAGCACCCTCACTATGGTCATCGTATTCTTGTGATATAGCTCGTCCCATTACTTCTGCTTTATTTGCTGGGAATGACTGTACGTTTACGCTTTGTTCTACGTCTTCACTGCTGCCATTCATTTCTCTGTCCTCGCTGAGCGCGTTATCTGGTGGTGAAGTATTACTTCTATTTTCTACTTTCCTTTTTATCTCTTCAATTTCCATGTCTGTTAATCACCCTTTTGCTTTTATTACTCTTGCCTGGTCTGCTAGCAGTTGTTCACTTATTTCGAAGACTCCTGTTTCATTCCATTTTGCTTTCATGCGTTGTCGGAATCCCCTTCTACCGAGTTCGATAATATTATTATTATTATTATCATTATCATTATTATTGAGTGAGAGAGCAGTGCATGCAATCAAGGTGAAAATGGGGTAAATATACGAAGCCCAGTATACCCATCGTGACTACCCGTCTGATAAGGGTACACCAGGCACATGCATCACAACCATATGTGCGCGACAGAGATCTCATATCAAGATAAACAATGCATGACCTTGCAGATGGGGCCTAGTTAGAATTTTCTTCGGGTCGAGTAGCCCATCCCGCTCAAAAGGTCCTTGTGTAAGGGTTGTTTAAGAACGTTGAACGAAACACTAATGTTTCCAGAGGTGAATTATACAAACCCCATCATAGCTATGATGCTCCTCCACTACTTCTGCTCATGATCAGAGACGCACGTATCGTCAACCACTAAGGGATATGCTCAACTGGTTAAGGTCAAACAACTGACAAGAAAATCTGTGGTATTGAGCAGAATATTTGCTGTAGCCCATCTTTTATACCAAGACAAAACAATGTACATGGTAACACTTCCAATTAGTTAACATGAGAATCCATGAAAGCCACAGCCTGGTGCTGCATCAGGGCATTTATTATTATTATTATCATTATTATTATTATTATTATTATTATTATTATTATTATTATTATTATCAATAATAATAATAATAATAATAATAATAATAATAATAATAATAATAATAATAATAATACAATAATATTACTATTATTATTTCGTCTCTGTATTGAACGTTGTTGTTGTTGTTGTTGTTAAGGCGCCGAACGGGCAGAATCGTTTGCACTCCAGACATTTCGTCTGTCTTTTTGTTCTGATTTCAAATTCTGCTGAAGTCGACTTTGCCTTCCAAACTTTCGGAGCCGATAAAATAAGCACCAGTTGTGTACTGAAGTTGATAGAGCTGACTTCCACCCAACCCCTCAAAAACTGTTGGCACTGAGCAAAAATGCCTGAAACAAAGTCAGCGAAAAACACCAAAAGAAACAACAGTAACAATAAACAAAACAACAGTGAATTAATGAACGATATAAATAAAACAATACAGAGACGAAATCATCCCTACCATCAAAAGACAGATTGGTAATAAAACTTGAGACAAGCGTATTACTGCGCTCTTGGACGCTTTCCCAAGAAGTGTTGGAGCTTACTACAAATATTAAGCAACAATACAGAAGTAGAGAGATCTAAGATATATTGACGTATCGTCATTATCTTATATTACTTTCTTATTGTTATAAATATATTAAAGTATGCATTGGAACTAGTGGATGGTTTTTTTAATACTTAGGTGTATATTATATTTCAATTCTTTTTGTTTTGTTTTTTTGTCCAATCCCATTCCTTCTTGTGTGTTCAAAGGATTAAAATGGAACCAGGGATAATAACACTCTTATCCATAATGTCACTGTTTCATGTATAATTAATGTTATTTTTTTTTTTATATTTTGCATTCATCTTTTAGTAACGACAGCCTAACTGAGCTGATGTCAGGATTAAGTTTAATAACTGAGTAACCAAAAGGCGTTATATGTACTGCTTTGGGGATTTACCACGTTTCCATTGCTGCTCTCTGTCAACTATGGACATTTCATTCTGTAGAGATGTGATATCCTTTCTCACACCATATATGGTCGGTTAATTCTTGGCTTTAACACCTGATAACAATCAAAGATGAGAACAATCAAAACCTAGTGCAGTCGTTTTTTTTACTTTTATCTCTAACGATGAGATTACTCATCGCAGCAATTATAATCTTATTAACAACTCATCGCAGACATTTAGATATTTAAGCAACATGAATCCCTTACAGAAATACTTCTGTGATATAAATTTGGCGATACATAAAGGCTGGACTGTTGCATTTCACAACGGTATCGATTGTTGAAGTATTAGTAGGGGTGTCATTCGCGAAGGAATTGGTAGTTGTTGAGGTGTTAGTGTTGTTAGTAATGTTGTTCGTTGAATTGATTTCGAAGATGACAACGATTAAATTGGTTGCGATGGCGTTGATGGTGGGGAGAATATAAGTGGAATAATGATACTGGTGTTATCAATGATGGTGATTTGGATAATGACAAAGATATGCATTAAACTGCATTTACAGTAAGTGGTGAAGATGCTGACGGTGGTATTTAGGGTGATGGCAGTTAAATTGGTGAGGGTATGGATAAGGTGGTGGTAATGATGGTTGTAGTGTAGATGGTCATGGTAAGAGCAGTGGAAATGGTTATTGGGAAAATATGATGATTTTGATGTCGGTGGAGGTGACGGTGACAATAACGGATGATGATGCTCTTGATGGATAGTAGTAGTAGTAGTAGTAGTAGTAGTAGTAGTACTGGTGGTGGTGGTTGTGGTAGTAGTGGTGGTGGTGGTGGTGGTGGTGGTGGTGGTGGTGGTGGTGGTGGTGGTAACATTGGTGGCGGTGATGGAGTTTATGATGGTAATGGTGGTGGTGGTGGTGGCATTGGTGGTGATGATGTAGTGGTGGTGGTCATGATAGTGGTGGTTGTGGTGGTGGGGTGGCGATAATAGTGATAATGGTGGTGGTAGTAGTGGGTACATTTATAACGATAGTGGTCTAACGACAGCTTGGCACGAAAGTAGTAGTAGTAGTAGTAGTAGTAGTAGTAGTAGTAGTAGTAGTAGTAGTAGTAGTAGTAGTAGTAGTAGTAGTAGTAGCAGCAGCGGGAGCAACAGCAGCTGTGTCGGTGGCGGCAGCGGGTTAAATTTTTGTGATTTTGTGGCGGTATAGTGGTAATTGTAATGGTATACATTGTCATTACAAGCACCGATGTAGTAGTGGCAGCGGCGTCGACGGCGGTGGTCTCGGTGGTGGTGGTCGTGGTTAATAGTAGCAGAGTTGTTAATAGCGTTGGTGGCAGTGACGAACTAATTTCCAAATGCGAAGTGCAGCAGACTGCTAAATAGAGAACCAAAAAGCATAGTCTAAATCAAAAAAGAAAATCAAAAGTAGTACGAACGCACTGTTGTTATATATAGTCAAAATGTAAATGATAACTAAAAGTATGTGTACGTCTAACAAAGGGTGTGAAGTGAGGCGGAGAGAATTACATCAAGGGCAATGCTGCTGCACAGTGCTAAGAAAAGTTCGGAGGCTTGAGTACTTCAAAGGCTTAGAATATTAAAAGAGCAACTTGGGTGTTACATATTCAAAGGAAGAAAACAGACAACACTCTTCAATTTCACAGAAAAACAAATAAGTTGAAGTGCATTTCAAATACGCTACAGGAGTGAGAGAAAGTTAGAGAGAAAAGGGAAGGAGAAAGAGAGAGAAGGGAAGAGAGAGGGTGAGAATGAGAGATCGAAACTGGTAAAACCATTAGCAAGTAAAACTGTTTAGTGTAAAGGTGGCAAATGACGGTTTCAGCAGACATCCTGTTAGAATGTATAATGTCAGAGTGAGCCTTGCCTGGACGGTCAAGGTCTCTGAATATTAAAATCACCATCACAGAGTAAGTGAGGACGAGTGTGTGTGTGCGCGTGAGACTGAGGGAGAAAGAAAGAGAGAGAGGGGGCATAAAAAAAGAACAAGAAAGAGCTGGGAAAGAGGGAAATTTTTTTAAATGTTTGTGTTTGTGAATATTTGCATTTATGTACGTAGATACGGACGACGTGCGTGCATGGGCGTGTGTGTGATTGTTTGCAAACCTAAGTGTGTGTGCGTGCGTGCGTGTGTGTGTGTGTGTGTGTGTGTGTGTGTGTGTGTGTGTGTGTGTGTGTGTGTGTGTGTGTGTGCTTGTGAGGTTGTGTGGTATGAAGTTTGCTTCCCAACCTCATGGTTCAGGTCCAGTTTCACTCCATGGTATCTTGTGCAAGAGTCTTCTACTATATCCATCCTCGGGCCGATCGAAGCCTTTTGAGAGGATTTGATAGATGGAAACTGAAAGAAGCCCACTGTATATGTATGCGCACGCGTGTGTCTTTGTGTCTGTGATTGTCCTCCTCCACCACTTGACAACTCGACAACCGGTGTTAGTGTGTTTACATCTCCATAACATGGCGGATCCGCAAAAGAGACTAATAGAATAAGTACCAGGCTTTTATAAAATAATATATATGTGAATATATTTAGAAGGTTGTTTGTTGTGGCCAAAGCGCTTAGCTGTATAGGCCACTTGTCAGATTCAAACGAGTTGCCTGTCCAGCTGTGCGCTTTATAGGTACGAAACCAATAGTTACTCTCTGACCAGATTTAACAAACAACCTTTTAAATATTTATTTCTTTATTGCCCACAGGGGACTAAACATAGAGGGGACAAACAAGGACAGACAAAGAGATTAAGTTGATTACACGAGTCCAGTGCATAACTGGTATTTATTTAATAGACCCCGAAGGGCAAAGTCGACCTCGGCGGAAATTGAACTTAGAACGTAATGGCAGAAGAAATACCGCTATGGATTTCGCCCGGTGTGCTAACGATTCTGCCAGCTCGCCACCTTGACAATCTTTTAAATATTACTACTCTAATGAGTGTGGGGTTTTTTTCGGGTATATGAATTATTACAAAAGAATGGAAATTATATAATCATATTTATTGACTTACAGCTGTCTGCTCTGTAAGGTCCTTCAGTATATTGTTTTTGTAACAACGTTTTGATGCATAGGGAGGTATTATCCTGATGACGTTTTGGGGCAGCTACTAATCACATGTGAGATGTCTACCACAAAAATATGACATAATCGGCTGCATCCTGGAGTTCCAAGGGCATCACTGTCTCTTTTGTTTATTAAGTATTTCGTAGCAATCTCCTGGTCTTAGATTGCAAATGCATAGCCTTCGCAGTGAAATAGGATGTAACGGTCACGAGTCCAAGAAAGGCTACGCTTCACGTTGATATTACTGTCTTTTTTTCGAGTCTTCGGGAAACATAACCATGCGCACACACTTTTTGTTAAGTTGAGCGTTTTACATTCAGATCTTCTTTGTATGTATGTCTCTTCTTTTTTTTTAATTATTATAAATCTTCCACTGAGGAGGGAGCCGGTTTCCAACAAAGATACAAGGCTCCATCTTTGGGATGTATGTATGTATGTAGGTAAGATATAGATTGTTTGGAATTCAATGAAATCATTAAAAATGAAAAGAAAGTATTGGAAAATTCGTGTATTTTTAATACATTGTGAGCTTAATTATTTCAATTTATTTCCATTTCTTTCAGTGAGTGTATTTACTGTGTTATTTTTTTTTTAAGATAGTAAGCTATTTTTAGTTCCTATTCTTATATATAAAAGACATACGGTATGTGTACTTGTGTGTGTGTATCCTTGCGTCATGTAATTGCATATATTTTTGAATTTCCAGTCCTGTGTTGGAATTACTTTTTCTGTCCTGCGTATTTAAAAAACGTATGTTTATCATACACAAGTGCATATATATCTACATGTACACTTATACGATTCTATCTATTAAATTCACATATTCCGAAATCACTGGAACTGCTTCCACTCAAAGAATCCTTATCATTTTATAAGTGACTAACTTAGAGCCATCGTAGAACATTAATCTTCAAGAATGGCATACACAGATGCACACGTTACACACACACACATACACACTCGCAAACATTGGAAAACAATTCAAAAGAATTTATATTTTGTTTGTTACTAGATCTGCTCGAATGTTATGCATTTAACTAGGGAACGAAATCGAAAATATAATCTTATCCTTTAACATAATGTAACAATGTTATGAAGGCTTTTAAATTTACGCCTCATAGGTGAAATAAGAACATTTATAAAACATAATATTTCCCCAGGTCGAGCAAGCAGTTATAATCTGTTAAAAAGTGCATCTTTTTACCACGTAAGTAGTAGTGTGAACCCTGGTATTTTATTTCGAGGAAACTTTAGAAAATGATATTATTGAACTTGTTTTGTTTGCTGAAATTTTAATATTGGTTTCAAATTTGGCACTTTCCCGAAGTTGCTGGCAACTTCTGGAAAGTGAGTGCGTCAATTACATCGACCCCAGTGCTCAACTCCTATGTTATCGATCCTGAAAGGATGAAAAGTAATGTTGACCTCGGCGGAATTAGAACTCAGAACGTAAAGACAGACCAAATGCTGCTGAGCCTTTTGCCCGGCGTGCTTACGATTCAGCCAGCTCGCCGCCTTATGTTAAAGTATATCAAAGCGGTGAGCTGGGAGAATTGTTAGCACGCCGAGTAACATGTTTAGTCCGTCTTTAAGTTCTGAGTTCAAATGCCACCGGGGTCAACTTTGTCTTTCATCCTTTCAGGATCGATAAAATAAGTATACCAATTGAGCACTGGGGTTGACGTAATCGTCTAACTCCGAACTTGCTGGTCTTGTGCCAAAATTTGAAACCAATGTTTAATAGCATACTTGTTTAAACGTTAACCAAACGACCAGAATGACGAATCTTTTACAACCAGTGGGAAACATGTAGCTCTATTAGTGATGTTTTACGTTACTTATTTGCAGTGTTTTTGCCCCATCCTGTTATAAAATATCTGTTTTTCACCCTATGCTTCCCAAATATATTTGAATAAAAGTGTGTGTCCTGAGAAGTATTAGACATTATTGACAAGAATGAGGTACATGAGATCAAATTTCGAGGACTGTAGTGTAATGAATTGAATTCATTACTTGACTTTCACCTATCTCATCGCCCCTAGTGGGATGTCAAGTAAAGTGGATTCTGATGGGTTTTAAATCCACAGGATTAAGAATCGTATGTCAATGACGTAAGCTACATAAATATGTTGTCTTGTCGTGTCTACTAAATCATAATCTCATTTTCTTTTGAGACATTAAAATAAATACAATGCTTTCTTACAATGACATGTGGCCAGAAATTCATAGGAAAGTTGATTTAATCGATCCCAGGACGGCGATTGTAGAAAGATGAAAGGTAAAGTAAACTCATTAGTACAAAGTAAACTCATTAGTACAATGCCTTAATTAAAACTGTAAGTTATTTAGGCCAACGCACTACAGTTTCCACTACTTCATTGTCTGCTGCTTTGTTTTCTTTATGTTTTATTATCTGTCTGGGTGTCTTTGTGTGTGTGTGTGTGTTTTAATCTTGTTTTGCTTCCACTATACTTTGTTTGATACGAGTTTCCCTCAAATTATTATCAAAATAATTAGTTTCAAATTTAATTAAACCAAATCCAGTATACCATCCGATCATTCACAACTGAAAGACTTAAAATGAACCATGGGTAATAGTACTGACAATCTATCACTCTTATCCCTTTCTTCCTTTCTTTCATTTTTGCTATTTCATTGTGAGTGCCATGTAGAAATAAGCTCAAAATGAGTCGAGTGCTCAACTCCACTCCCTATTATTTAACTACCCTTCACCTATATCCAGAATGCTCTTCAAAGTAGCTTGTAAATCACATCTCCATTTCTTCTGCATCTGGATTCAATAAAGATTATCGCAAATTAGCGGATAACGAAGATTATAAAGAAGAGAACAAATGATCGAAATTTCAGTTTTTGACATAAAAGGAGGTTAACAGAGAGACTAAATGTTTGTGACATAAAAGGGAGTTTACTGATAGACTAAAAGTCGAAGAAAGAGCAAATGAAACTGGCGCGGATTCTCCAAATCTAATCCATTAGTGGCACGGTGAAGATCTGTAAGATATTCCAAACATTTTCCATCTAAGATTCATTCAATGAATAGATGCTCAAACTTGCGTGTGCACATCGACTGCTCACCCAACACAACAACTTAAGCACATATTTACAAACAGCTGGAACTCTGTTAACTCAAAGACTCTTGTCGCTGTGTTAGCGACCGGCTTGCTCTCTCAAGAAGAACTTAAATAAAACTCAAAGATATATACATGCATACATAAGGACTGACTCATTTTGTCCGATGATGGACGTCTCACATTAGATAGAGATAGATCGTACGTTATTGGATTTAAGTAACAAATGTATGTTCAGCACTTCTGCCATTCTCTCGGTCGTCATAGTAGGTTTCAGTGACAACCATTGCAAGATGACTGATATTATTTTGACTCTAGTTTTATGTCAGCGTATCTTTCTCCTAAAAGAACTGCCTTCATTGTAGCTTTGGTAAAAATAACAGCAGCATCCTCTACTCCTGAGAAATCTATTTAACCCATAAAGGGAACTTTCACAGGTACTACCGTTCCAGATCAGAACGGACCTGGGACTAATAGTAATGAAGGGGTGACCCTTACGCTCCCCTAAATTCCAGAACTCCCGACCAGATGCAGTTCAGTGTCATATCCAGGATGTACATACACGCATACATACAACATATATACATGTATACATACATACATTGTTACTCTTTTGATGCAAGTTAAACGAAAGAAATGTACTGCTAGTTTATATATAACATGTAGATATATAATCTAATATTGTTAAATACAAAATGAAAATGAAGCAAAGCAAGCCGATATGTAAATATTTGATAGCAATGAAAAATACTAAAAGTATATTTACCGCCGTTAAAACAATGAAATATTTACTGTTGTTAAAGCAACGAAATATTAACTCTTAGTAGAACGCTAACGAAATACGCTACTGTTGAAAATGTAAAATTTAAAACTGACAACTATAAGATGAAATATTTCAGAGCAGCTGTTAATAGAACGTCCATTTAATATTGAAAAACAATGATGATTAATTGAAGCATCTCAATTGAAAAAAAAATCAATGAAACATACGCTGTAACAGTAATAGCAAATTTTATAACCGAAAAGGTTGTAACAAAGCGTTGTTAGCAACCGGAATGGGTTTTTAAAAATATCAGTAGTAGTAAAGAAGCAGGAAGGAAACACACACAACGATAAATGTATAAGAAAAAAGCAATGAAAATTTTTTAATGGCTAATATCAGATAGAAATAACATATTAAGCTGTAGTGATGGTCCAACTTGTAATGTTTTGCCAAGTACAAATTCAAATGAGAGGTTACTTGTGCTCACGCATGCGCATAACTGTAGTCCGGTCATAAACACTTCACTTCGGCCGTGGACAGTATAAAGGAGGTTACTGTATATCATTGCGTATGCCGTAACTAAAGATACATAAATATACGTATACACAACCGCGCACACATACAAACATTTACACGCACTCACGCACACACACACACACACACACACACACACACACACACACACACACATATATATATATGTATATATATATATATATACTCACGCACACATACATACACATACAAGAGCAGCAATTTTGAACGGAGATAGGTGATTAGACGATACCATCGACTCATTTACCTAGCTGGTATTTAGCTTTATGGCTCCTGGAAGGGGTGAATGGTAATGTGGAACTCGGCGTGATTTCAATAGAGAATGTAAAGTGCCTGAACAAACGCTTTAAGACATTTTGTCCGACACCCTATGAATACCGCTGACTCACGCCCCCAAGGCGGGTGTACGAGGAGGTATCCAAAAGTAACCGGAAACGTTCTCTGTAAGGCAAGCCTGTTGTAGTTCAGTCTTCCACCGCTAGAGGCCACTCGATGCGATCCTCAAGTATTAGTCTGCCGACCGGCGACTTCTGCTAGGGGGTCATATTATCACGTGGTGCGTCGTTATTTTGCAGTGATTTACCCCATTTCTTCAATTTTTGCGATGGCTGAAACAAAGGAACAGCATACTTGCTAGAAATTCCGTTTCCGCTAGGGAAAACGGCGGCCGAAACAGTTGTTATGCTTTAAACAGCTTACAAAGACGCTGCCGTGAGCAAAACACACTTCATGAACTGATCTTGGAGGACAGTCACCGAACAGCTGACGAACTTGTTGATATAACTGGTGTGTACTGGAGCTCCTACCAACGGATCTTGGGCGAGGAATTGCGAATGAAAAGAGTTGCAGCAAAATTTGTGCCTCGCTTGCTCTCGGAAGATCAAAAGCAGTCGCGACTGAATGCGTGTCGTGAACGGAAAGAACAGGTGGACATTAATCTTCGAAGATTATTACTGGCGAAGGAAGATGGTGTTACGGAATTTGCATATGTGGAAGAGATGAAGAAAAAATGACAGAAGTGTTAAAAGGTATCACTGAGCAAGAGTTCCAGGACTGCTTCGAACAGTAGAAAACGCGTCTGGACCGATGCCTTGCTTCAAATGGAGAATACTTTGAAGGCGATAAAAATGTAAAACTAAATAAAATAATATTGCAAAATTCCGATTTCTTTTAGGGGGACCTCTCGTATAATGCATATATTAACACAAATGATTTTCAGTCGTTCTTAGACATACACTCACCCACGCGCACGCACACACACACACACACACACACACACACACACACTAGTGCAGCAAACAAGAGGGCTATAAATTTCATTACTGAAGTTGTAGATCCTGATAAAGAGGTCTGGTCAGTGGTTTGCTGCTAATGGGAGAGGGGTCTGACGTTGAAAGACCAGAAATTTCTTGAGATCCCAGAATCATCACTGACGATCCCAAAGCATCCACGAGATTCAACTTAAAAACTAAGCTATATTTCAATAAATGTATTTTTATGGCTTAGTTAGAAGGGGGAAAGTTGCGCCATGACCCATTTCAGGACCTCCAAGGTGGAGGCGGGCCTATATAGGGAGACACACACACGGGTTGATGCGGTAGGAAGTAACAAGATTATAGAGATATTCATAGACGTATGTCAAGTGTGGCATAAAATGAAGTGTGTAAAAGTAAAAGGAAGTGAACTATAGGAAGAAAGACAGAGACGGGGGTATCAACTGGAGCGTGAAGTATTGTAAAGGTCATGTGCTAACATACAGAACAACAACATCAACAACAACAGCAGCGATAATAACAACAAAAACAACAGCTGCCATACTTATCAAATGGCACCAACATGAACAGTAAACAATAATGATAATCCACTTTGATGTTGTCAACGAGGAGGGGGGAGGTGAAGAGGAAAGGAAGAAGAGGGGAGGAGGAAGAGGGAGAGGAGACGGACGAGAAGGTGGAGGAGGACAGCAACGACGTCGATGACGAAGACAATGATAATGACGACCACCATCACGACCAGTACACTCACGACCGTGACGGCGATGACGGCGGCTACAGCAATGATGATGATGATGATGATGACTTCGACGACAACGACGGCGATGATGGTGATAATGATGATGATGATGATGATGACGACGATGACGATGATTTGATCACTATCACCACCACCACTACTACCATTACGACTCCTCCCACCATGATCACAACGGCAGCCATGTTGATGGTGATGATTATGATGCGGAATGATGACGTTGATGACAGTGCTGATTATGGTGCTATTGTTGTTGTTGTTATTGTTACTCAATCAAGGCTGACGAAGCCAACAAGAGAAATAGCAGCCAAATTTCCCCCTCTTTATACACCCCATCATCTTAAAAGAAGAAGAAAGGACAAACAGGATAGTGTAATCCTACTTACATAATGCTTGAAAAGATAAAAAAGAACTGGATAATAATGGCTGAAATAACTTTGATCATAAATCATTGATCTGATTGATCAAGGTTGGGTTGCTCTTCTAAAACGACGTGGTATGATTTGAGGAAGATTTTTGGGGTTCACTGATTTGGTTCGATGGGATCCCTTGTTAGTTCGACGATAGCGGTAGACGACGACAAAGACAAAGACAAAAAACGAAGACCACAAGAAAGATGACACCGACGACGACGACGACGATGATGATGGTGATGATGATGATGATGATGATGATGATGATGATGATGATGATGATGATGATGATGATGATGATGATGATGCCGCCACCGCGCCGCCGCCGCCGACGACGACAACGATGAAGATGATGATGGTGATGGTGGCGGTGATGATAGCGATGATGATGGCGACGACGACGACGACGATGATGATGATGATGATGATGATGATGATGATGATGATGATGATGATGATGATGATGGTGATGATGATGATGATGATGATGATGATGATGATGATAATGATGACGACGCCACCGCGCCGCCAAAGACGACGACGACAACGATGAAGATGATGGTGGTGATGGCGGCGGTGAAGATAGCGATGATGATGGCGATGATGATGATGATGATGACGATGGCGACAACGACGAGGACAATAGTGGCAGAGATTGAGCTGAAGTGACGCAGTTTCTTTTAAGCTTCATGATTAACCCGTGATTAACTTGAGCTAAATCCCTCATTCAAGTTACAATTGGTTTATCTCAAACCTACTGCTGGACCAGCAACAGATTAATTAAACTATATAATCCACACTAATTCAATCCTTCTAACTGATTACCATCCTACCCACCAATACCACTACCAATACCACGAAACTCACCATCACCACCAATTCCACGATAATCAATATTAACCAATACCACCATCAGTAGCAGCAGCACTACCACCACCACTACCACCATCCATCGCCACCATCAGCATCGCCACCATCATCAGCACCAATACTATCACCCTTACCGCCGTCGTTGTAAATGCACCTTCAACTATAATCACGACCATCAAAAGCTACGTTCGTTCTCATCGGTGCTACACCAACACAAGGATCATTAAAGTAAAAGTAAAGACCCCCTTCGGTCATGAATGACCATGTGATTGCACCGAGAAAGTTACCCTCCGAGGCATAAGTCCGTGCAACGTTGTTGAAGGAAGACCAGCAGTCGCTCAATCATACCAGCCTCCCCTCTCCACGTCACTGATACCCAAGGGAAAGGCAAAGGCCGATACCTATTGGCATCAATGACGTCACAGCTCATTTCTATCGCTGGAGCAACGTGAAATAATGCGTCTTGCTCAAGAACATAACATACAGCCCAGACTAGGATTCGAATTCACTACCTCATGATTGTGAGCCCAACACTCTAACCACTGTGTCATGCGCCTTCACACTAGGATCATTACAATTATAAGAATTACTGGCAGAAACGCGCTGGCAGAATTGTTCGAGCACCGGGATAAAATACTAAGCGGCATTTCGTCCATCTTTAAATTCTGAGTTCAAATTCTGCTGAGGTCGACTTTTCCTTTCATCGCTTTCGGGGGTCGATAAAACAAGAACCAGTTGAGTACAAGGGTCGATGTGATCGACTTATCCTCCCGCCTTTGAAATGTTTGGTATGGTACCAAACTTTGAAACCGTTTATAAGAATTGCTAACGCTAAAACTACTACCAACATTATTTTTCCTTTTACCTCACCAACACTCCTAAAGACCATGATCTGAAATACACAACCAGCTGACACAAAAAATACTACAACCAGAGCCATGAACCATGACATCAAACCAAAACCAAATCCACAACCATCACTAGATACACTATCACCACCACAACAACAACCGAATCTATTACAAGCTACCAACATCAATACAAACCAGCATCACTACCACCATCGACAAAAGTACCACTACTAACACCACCACCACCACCACCACCACCACCACTACTACTACTACTACTACTACAACTACTACTACTTCTACCATCACCAACGCTACCAGTAGAATCACCAAGGGAACGGCAGCCCGTTATCTAAGCTAGACTTTAAAAGACGGGATGGTCAAAGCTGGAATGTCTTTGATTATACGTTTCCTAGATCCAGACTGACCTGGGGTTAAATAACAAAAGACAACAGCGCCCCACCATTATCAGCATAACCACTACAACTACCAAGAACTACAAGAACACCATATCACACACACTTCTAAATTCTACATTCTCCAACACCAGCCCCATCAACAATAACATCATTCTCACTCCCACCCCAAACACGACTACCCTCCTAAGACACCTCCAGCGCTAACATCACCACTACCACCACTACTAACTACCATCACCACCACCATCACCGCCACCACCACCACAGCCACTGCCACCATTACTCTTAACTACCATTGTCACGCTCGAACACCACTAACCGTTACCATCACCACAATCAGCACAGCCACCACCCGCTAATAAACTATGTTTATATAATCTTCGCCCAGACTTAGCCGCACAGTCCGCCAATCATGGCCCCGATTTCAACACTTTGGGTGGTCCTCTATTGGTATATGTTGAAAGATCCGCACTGATTGCTTAAACAATGCTATTGCTGTTCATTTTTGGAAGGTTGTTACTATTTGGTTTCTTAATTGCTAACTGCCAACATTAGAGGTGATTTTATGTTTAAGTATCAACATAGATGTGAGAGAGAGAGAGAGAGAGAGAGAGTGTGTGTGTGTGTGTGTGTGTGTGCGCGCGCGCGCGTGCGAGCGCGTGTGTGAGAGTGTGTGTGCATGTACAACATCTATATATCTATAATATAATAATATATATACATGCATGGATATTTTTATATATATATTTTCATATATATATATATATGTATACATAGATTTTATATATATATTTATATATATATATATATATATATATATATATATATATATATATATAACGTGAGAGAGTTAGGGGTTGGGGGTTCAACCCACTAAGGGATAGTATCTATCCAGTATACGGATCTATTTTAAAACAGGGGCGCCAGTATTTTCTTAACGGAACACTAACGAAACACTTTGAAACTTGGGACACTGGTAGAATGTGTCATATAAAACATCTTTTACTCTTAGTCTTCTTAACAAAAAAAAAGGAATTCGCAAGTTATTCCAGGTTAAAGTTGTCGTATTTCTGTAATTTCAACCAATCATTGACGTCTATTCAGCTGAATAGAGTTACTGCTGACCGGTCATAAAAATGTTATTCCCTGTGACATATTTCATCCGGTTTAATCGTAATTTATACGCATATATTGTTTATATAATAAATTACTCTGTGCGTATCTATGTGTGTAACAATTTTAGAGTTCGGATTCTCGATTTAGGGTTAGTTTTAGGGTTAGGGTTACGGTTACGGTTACGGTTAACAGTCTAGTTAGGGTTAGGGTTAGGGTTAGGGTTAGGGGACTAATACGATATACACCGTTAAAGCGCTAACTGTTTTCAACTGAATAGACGTCAGTGATTAGTAGAAATTATCGAAATAAGACAATTTTTTACATGAAATAAATTCGAATACAAAAATATTTTTCTGTTCTGTAACACAAAATAGATAAGTATACGAAGTTTGAAAGTCTTTCCGTACCAAAAACACTACATAAAACATAAATGAAAACTTGCGCCCCCGTTTTAAAATAGATCCCAGTATACTGCTGGGAGGGTACCAATTATTGCTACACTAGTGCTATACTAGGTGCAATCAATGGGAGCGGGTAAAAGTGGAGGTTTTACCCAAAATTTGTATAACAATTAGAAAATGGAGGATAATATGCTGAACCCAACTACTTGCAGACGGTGTATCCCGTTGAATTCATTAATTTAATTCATAGCAAAAGTGACAAAAAAAGAAAGGAAAAGAAATAAAGAACCAAAGCACAGGTGTCCATGGCAGACTATGTTATTTTGCCAACCTGGTTTACATATAGAAGTACAAATTACATAAGGAATTAGAGGATGAACAGAAGTTTAATCTTACAGCTGTTTCGGCCTAGTTTTAGCAAGCCCCATTCTATCCGAATGTTCCTTTCCGGAGTGATTATCGGATGACATTTTGAAATGGGGTTACATGCCCGAACCGCGAGGCCTCTTCAGAGATTCACAAAGGGTTTCATACAAATTTAGAGCAAGAGGTAAAAGCATAGGTGTGGCAGAGACCAGAAGAAAAACAACAGTAAAAATAAGATAGAAATAAAAATAAAAAATAGAATTACAATCAAAATCAGAATAAAAATAGGGGTACAGCAGGAAAAAAAAATAATAATAATAATATGTATTCTTTATTATTATTATTATTATTATTTTCCCTGCTGTACCCCTCTTGCTCTAAATTTGTATGAAACCCTTTGTGAATCTCTGAAGAGGCCTCGCGGTTCGGGCATGTAACCCCATTTCAAAATGTCATCCGATAATCACTCCGGAAAGGAACATTCGGATAGAATGGGGCTTGCTAAAACTAGGCCGAAACAGTTGTAAGATTAAACTTCTGTTCATCCTCTAATTCCTTATGTAATTTGTACTTTTATATGTAAACCAGGTTGGCAAAATAACATAGTCTGCCATGGACACCTGTGCTTTGGTTCTTTATTTCTTTTCCTTTCTTTTTTTTTTTGTCACTTTTGCTATGAACTAAATTAATGAATTCAACGGGATACACCGTCTGCAAGTAGTTGGGTTCAGCATATTATCCTCCATTATCTAATTGTTATATATATATATATATATATATATATATATATATATATATATATATGTATGTATGTATACATATATATATATATATGTGTGTGTGTGTGTGTGTGTGTGTGTGTGTGTGTATGTATGTATGTGTATGTACATATATATATGTGTGTATATATACATATATATATATATATATACACACACACACACACACACACACACACATATATATATAGGGCGCGGTGTATAAGTATAAAACAAAGAATGTACGTGTGTATGTGTCTGTGTGTGTGTGTTGTTGTGAGGGTTTTGCGTGTAAATAAGACTAACAAATTTTTTAAAGAATGAAAGAAAGAGCCTGTAATCCTCAAAAGGGAGATGTTCAAGGCCTGCTCATGGAAGAATCCTGTCTTTTAGGGCAGGGACCTTTTTTCCAGCTACAGGCGCCACTTTCATCCACCTTTCAGCAAACTGGTTAGAAGACAACTCGTCACACTCTACACTTATTTTCCTTTTCGAGTGAAACTTGAAGAAGTTGATCAAAGATTGGCCAAAGAGAAAAGTGTTTGTCATCAGCCCCTTCAATCTCGTCCATCATACAAATTCTTTCATCATGGCCACCAGACATATAAAAACAGTCTTTCCTTCCCGGTTAAATGAAGGCAGTGGGGCGATCTTCACGATGGATTCAGTTGACAGCTTGATCCGTCCCACATGCGACAGCAGGTGTTCGATATAAACCCACAGTTCAGTAATACTCGGACACTGGACTTGTGAATGCCGGACCGTCTCGTTGTCTCGCGCTCATCTCGGACATGCTCAGCTGACGGCATTTCCGTGCCTGTAAGGTTTATCTCGAACAGGCAAAGCTCCCAGGTACCACTGCCAGGCCAGAGATTTTTGGAAATTATCCACCGGTCCTGGCCCGAAATTTCTTTTCGGAAAAGAGCGGCTAGCTGATCTTCTTCGACGAAGGCCTCCCCCAAGAACGTTGTCGCACTTTTCCTCCACTAATCCTCTATAAAAAGCTAAAGTGGAAGTTCCACCTATCGCAGTGTCCGATTGGTTGAAGGTTGCGAGCGCTTGAAGGCACACCACTTTCCAAATGTTCCCCCTTGGTCTCTGTTTTACCCAGGACTGCAACTCCATTAAGGAAACTAGCTGCGGAAATACGTATCAGGCGAACGGCGACCACACCTGTACACCATCGAAGCACTGGAGATGTAGCCTCAGCCCATATCTGTGCATCATCAACCACGGCATGTCCAGGCCACCACACAGCGGATACTGACAGCAGATAGACCGCTGGACCATCGGGCCGCGATCCTTCCACAAGAAGCGGAAGAGTATATGCTTCAGTGTAATCAGACGGTGGCCAGGACAAGGCACAACGGACGTGATATACGCGTTAGCCACCTCTGCCCGACCTATCAGGGATAGCTTTCTTTCGGCCCATTTCTGGGTGAGAGTAGTCACCCTGCTCGTTACCTCGTCCCAGTTTTTGTCCATTTGAATGTCCGGACCAAATCAGACCCCGAGCAATTTAACCGGTCCGTCCGTCCAGCACCCAACGACGCAGTTGGATGGTATGGACTTGTTTCTTCCAGGTGCCGAGCCTCAAGCACACTGATTTTTCCTGGTTAATTTTCGCTCCTGAAACCGACTCGTAGTTCCTTAGAGCGGTGCCGATCATTTTTAAGTGTTTATGATACGATACCACTACGTATCTCCCACATCTACGGTCACACAGGATGCCTTTCAACGTCTCCAGTTCGTGTAGTAGTGGCTCGACAGTTAGTACATACAAGAGAGACGAGAGGAGGATATCTTGCTGGCCCGAGTGCATGATGATGAACGGTCTGAGAGGTGACCGTTCAATCTGCCTCTCCTAGCGGATCCCCGACAACAAGCGCCAACCTCGTAGTTAAAACCATGATCAAGATTTTGAACTCTGCGTTTAACAGAGTCATGGGCCTAAAGTTGTTAATACAATCCCGCTTGTTAGGGTTTTTCTCAACAACACCACTGCTCATCGGCTCACAAAATTGAGAATTCTCCCATTCTGTTGCCGGTTTCAGTAAACGTTTACTAAGATTTCGCTGAACAAGACCGGCACGTAAGCGTAAAGCTCAGTTGGCAAACCAAGCCACTTACCCCTCGTGTAACTAGCCATAACTTCCCGTATTTCAAAGGCTGTTATCGGCCTTTCGCAGCGGTCCGCTTCCGTAGCCGAGAGCCGTGGCACCCCGTCGAGGTAGAACGTGAAATCCATCCCGCGACCTGGATCACCGCTGCTCCCAAACAGCTGAGCGAAGCGCCACTGAAAGGCCTCATACATCTGTCCCGAATCAATTATCATTTGCCCGCTGTGGTCCGGCAAGCATCGGATCGTGGATTTTTTGTCACACCGTGCCTGTGCTACACGGGCCCATAATAATAATAATAATAACTATTATTATTATTATTATTATTATTATTATTATTATTATTATGGTTCAGTAGTTTTATTTCTATAACGTGCTTTCACTTCACTACCGAGCGCAGCTCTGTGTGCCTTGGGTATGTGCTGTGGTTTGCTGTGATGCTCTTATGGTTACTGTATTGAAAGTGTTTTGCGTAGGATGTGTGCAGTGCCCAGTAGTGCAATTTTCTGTATGTTATATATATTTGTAAGTCCTGGTGTTTTTGTTATGTATTTGTCTGAATATTTTTTTATTATACCTAAGGCACCTACTATGATAGGAATTGTTTGTTTTTAGATTCCACATTCGAGTTACCTCTATTTCCAGGTCTTTGTATTTTGAAAGTTTTTCCATTTCTTTTAGGGAAACGTTGTCATCTGCTGGTATTGATACATCAATTAGAAAGCATTTTTTTCTACATGATCTTTGACAACTATATCTGGTCTATTTGCCTTAATTTCTCTATCTGTGTGTATTGGCATATCCCAGAGTATGGTTGCTTTCTCGTTTTCTGTGACCTTTTCTGGCGTGTGCTTATACCATCTTTTTTCTGTTGTTATTCCATAGTGTTGGTATAGCTTCCAGTGTATATGGGTCCCAGCTCTGTCGTGTCTGTGAATATATTCCTTCTTAGCCAGGACTGGACATCCAGAGATAATATGATTTATTGTCTCTTGTCCATCGCCACATATTCTGCAGGTACTTGTTATATTTCTTTTCATTATATGTTTTTGGTAATTTCTGGTGGGGAGGCTTTGGTCTTGTGCAGCTATTAAAAATCCTTCAGTCTCTGCTTTGAGTCCTGAGCTTCTCAACCATTGCTGGGATTTTTCTGTCTATTTCTTTTGCATTTAGTTTAGCCCAGTATTTACTATGTAGAGGCTTTTCTTGCCATCGTTTTATCATGGTCTGTTCTAGTTTTAGTTTGGATTTCATTTGTTTTACTACTATTATTATTATTATTATTATTATTATTATTATTATTATTATTATTATTATTATTATTATTATTATTATTATTATTATTATCATTATTATTATTTATGGCGGCGAGATGGCAGAATCGTTAGCATGCCGGGCGAAATGGTTTGTGGAATTTCGTCTGACTTCACGTTCGATTTTGCCTTTCATCCTTTCGGGATCGATGAACTAATTACCATTTGAGTACTGGGGTCGATGTGATCGACTTTTCCCTCCCCAAAAAATCTAGGCTTTGTGTCTATAGTAGAAAGTATTATTATTATTATTATTATTTTTATTTTATCTTTTTTATTATCATCATCATCATCATCATCATCATCATCATTATTATTATTATTATTATTATTATTATTATTATTATTATTATTACCATCATCATCATCATCATCATCATCATCATCATCATTATTATTATTATTATTATTATTATTATTATTATTATTATTATTATTATTATCACTATTATTATTATTAATATTCTTGTTGATTTCATTATTTGAACAATGGATTAATAGAGCTCTTTACCTTCTAAGTGTATATCCTTCGTTGCCCAACTTTTCTCTTAATTCTTCTCGGATCGATAAACTGAAGAACGAGTCAAATACTGAGGCCAATTTTGATTTGACTGATTCTATGCCTTGTACCTGTTTTAGGAACAATTATTATTGTTCTCCTTGAATGTAACACGTTTCACAGAGCTCTGTATTGAGGATATTTTTCCTAAGATTTTGTTATATTTAGGAATGGTCATATTTTTTGTCAATTAACCACTCGCGCTATATACTTGGTCTTCACTTCAGCTTTGTTATTATCATTTTAGAGTCCTTTATCTGAAATATTTAGTCACACATCCCGTGACTTCTTCAGCGACTCTCCATTCGACGTGTTTCCGCCATTTCTGTTTAGTCCAGAATTTTTGAGATCCTTTTACAACTAAAATGTCTCCGAGCATTTGCATGTTTATCCCCATTATCTCACATAGATAAGAGGTCTTTCTTTACACATTATTTAAATTGTTTATGCATTTTGGTAGACACTTGCTATTGTTACCTGCATTGCAATATGTCAGTCTCAGGCGTGACAAAAAACATGAGCTATCTTAATGAAAAGAAGAGTGAAAGAATGTGTCACAAAGGAATAAGTAAACTTGATTGTTTAAAATACAGAGAGGTCTTCTATATGCCTTCGAAGGAAGAGATAGGAGATGCTCTTGTCGATGTGTGGACAGATATATGTTCTATCTACTAGGATAAGAATATGAAATTATGACTTGGAATTGTAACTAAGAAATAGAAGGAGGGATAGATTAACCTGGTAATCTATATTCCACAGGCTGGTTCCCAGTGCATGAGTCTGAGAAATTCCATAATCACAGCCAGTGATGTTCAAATGGATATAGAACCTCATCTTGTCATAAATTTTATGCAACACTAAGAAAATATCCTTGGTGCCTTGGTGACCGCAACAACATGTGATTGGATATCCAAGGACTAATGATCTCCGATGTTCACAAGGCTATATCGATGGTGTGCCATATTGAAAGAGAGAATGCAGGTCAATCATACTGGTGGTATACGTATATTAGTAAAAACCGGTAAAAAAAAGGAAACCTAGAAGAGAATATGGCTTCAAACGGAAGCAGACGCAGCAGCAACCATAACAGCATGCATCAGAGGAGTGTATCATAATTACAGCTACCACATTTTCAAGAGCGTCATTAGTCGCTTCTCTGGAAAAGACCTGACAAGAAACAAGTTATATCGTCTCATTCTCTGTACCACTAGCACCAAGGCACAGCACAACTCAAGCTCAAGAAGAGGTCCCCGACTCCAGTGCAGGACCAACCAGAGGTTGCGAATAGCAGTTTTACTCCCAGCAATCTTGCGGCAAAATGAAGGAGATGGAAAATGGAAAGTGGGAAACCACAAAGAAAAGAAGATAGGTAAGAAAACGTATGCATTCAAAGAAAAGATAAACAAGAGGTTAGAAGTCTTTTATGGATGTCTAAAACTTACAGTTATTCGAATAGAGTGTTTTAGACTACTTATTACAATGACGAATTGATGGCCTATATACCCCCTGCCGAGCAAGAAGGAAATGATGGACGAGTACCAGGTGTCTCTACATCGTAAGTTGTCGCTAAAGACGATAGCGCCGAACAAAATACTTAGCGGCATTTTGTTTCTCTTTGTTCTGAGTTCAAATTCCGCCTAGATTGACTTCGTATTCCATCCTTTCGGGGTCGATGAAATAAGTACTAGTTACGACGCACTGAGGTCGATGTAATCGACTGTCCTCCTCCTTCAAATTTCAGGCCTTGTGCCTATAGTAAAAAGGATTATTATTATTATTATTATTTTATGTTTGACTTTTGCTTTGCATTTGTACAAGTTGGATCCAAGTCTCACCCAGAGACCTCAAGAGACAAGTTAGAAGTTCATGTAGGTGTTATGCCTAGGGTACCATATATTTGAATTTGTACAGCGTTGTTCTAGAGAATGTTTAAAAAACCATTTATTATTATTATTACAATTATTATTATTATTATTATTATTATTATTATTATTATTATTATTATTATTATTATTATTATTCCGCTACACTATTTTTATTCGCCTCTGTCTTCGTTGCTTTTGCTGTTGTCATCACTCCTGCCTAGAAGGCCATTAATATTTTAATCCAGTGTGTTATTAAGGGCTACCCATATACCTTTGATTCATGTCCTACTTACTCACCCTACCCTATTGTCTGCAACCCACATTTTGACTGCAGGACCCAATTCCTGAAAATTTCCCTTATGTTTCTCTCATTCTCTCTCACAGACACATACACCATCACCTCACACCCTCTTCTTTCACCTACATAAAGCTCTACCTCCCACAACCACCATTACCACCACTATCACTGCCACCATCACCACCACCGTTACTTTTAATCTTTATGTATGTCTACGGGTTAACAACCTCGTCAGTATGCTAGCCTTACCCTCGTATTTGTTACTGCATTCCCCAACACCGACAGCACCACAACAGAGGATATTACCACAACCATGTAGCAGTAATGGTGGTGGTGGTGGTGGTGGTGGTGGTGGTCGTCGTCGTCGTCGTCGTGGTTGTGGTGGTCGTCGTGATCGTGGTAGTGTTTGTGGTAGTAGTAGTAGTAGTAGTAGTAGTAGTAGTAGTAGTAGTAGTAGTAGTAGTGGTGGTGGTGGTGGTGGTGCTGGTTTTCTCTCACATATGCACGCTCAAGTCTAATAAGCTAGAGTTTGACTTGATTATCCCCCCTCCATTCAACTCCTATTTGTGACAAAATGATAAACAATAAATCTTACCCAGTATCTTAACACCCCAAAGATTTTACCCTCATTCACCGATACACTCACATACACATATGCTCTCTCTCTATCACGCACATGCACAAAGATATACACATACACATACTTTCGTACTCTCTCTAATCTTATATTTTATGGCCGTTTCTTATCCTGTGTAATGCAATATTCTACAGCCCACCCTGTGAACTCCACCACACTGTTGTTTTCAATCATCCAACTTGTATGAACCTCCTCTATTTACTTATTTTATACACTGTCTCAGTCATGCATCCGTCACGTGACCAGAATCCATTACTGAGGTTATCGACTCTGTCAGATTTACACCGTGTTCAAAGATATACAACACCAAAAGCGATTAATGTAGCTATGTTTCCACTTCTGCCGGCTGCCACATAGAAAGACGAACTAAACCACTTTCATGAAACAGGATCGATCTCCAGATATTGATCGAAGTCTTGAGGATTGAAGGTTTGAGGGAAGATTTTAGAAGTTGGACCTGTTTATGGGTCTGTCGACATGTAAGTTTTCAGTGTTTGATGGAAGTAATCATGTATTATTTTGTTGTGTTTCCTTATTGAAAGTGCTCAAAATTTGTAAGTATGGTCAGGAATTGACAGAAACATTGTATGTTTGGAGTTTTTGGTAGTTGACGGCAATGTTCAGCGATTAATCGATATATTCAGTTAGTAGAAGTGTTCAGCAGTTGATAAAATGTTTATACGTCGATGATAGTGTTCAGTAAGTTAGTGTAATTGTCCAATACTTGATGGAAGTGTACAGTAAGTTAACATAAGTATCCAGTAAGTTAACAGAAACGTTCAAAAGTTGATAAGAGCGATAAATGGTTAAAGCAGGTGTTCTTTCGTTGAATGAAGCAGTGTTTAACGGTTCAAGTATCTGACCTTTAATGGAAGTGTTCAAGTATTGGAGTATATATTTTTGGAAGTGCTCAGTTGCTAATATAAGAATTCAGAGATAGGTGGAAATATAAAGAAATGTTCAATCAGTGAAACAGTGCAGTGACTTGCTTGAAGTAGTCAGGAATCGATAAACAGAGATTTCTTCGATCAAATTTCCAACATAAAGCTCAGGATACTCAACACATTTATTGGGAGTTACATGTATGGGTCAAAACAGTTTAATTCAAACTCCTTGGTACTCTAAGTTTTAAGCGTGAGGGTAATCTTCGGCCTTAAGAACTTGAATAGAGTCAAATGCTTATTACCGGACTTTAGCCTGAGAATGGGCGAAAAAAGTCATGAGGTGTCACAGTTTGATGTTAGTATTTCAGCGACTACAATTACTTGAAGAAAAAAAAAAAAGTACGGTGAACTGGAAATCGACCGCGTGGTGGACTGGAAATCGTTCGCGGGGTTGGGAGGAGATGGAAGGGGCGGTAGATGTGCGAGTATATATGCATATATGCGTATACGCATGTGCTTGTATATGCGTGTATGTATGTGCTTATATGTGCGCGTATGTGTGTGTATCTGTAATTATGCGAGTGTGCGTATGTGTACATTCACACATCCACGTGCGTGCACACACACGCGCGCGCGTGCGGGCTCAGATAGGCACGCATGCATGCATATACACACAGACACATACATGCATGCACACACATACACATGCATTCATATACTTACCTAAATATATATATGCATATGGGTAAACGCATACGTGTACGCGCGCGCGTGCATGAGTGCGTGCGTGCTTATATAAGTTTGTGTGTTTACATGCAAGAACACGCCCGGGTACACATGTATACAGGCGCGCGCGCATATGCATACCAGTGCGCATATGCATACCAGTGCGCATATATCGGTGCGTATGCATACGGTGTGCAGATGTATATGCGCACACACATGCACTAGCACGCATTTATATATACTCGTGTGGTTATGTAAAAGGAGTGACAACATGCAGGTAGACAAGCATGCAGAAGCGTTGCAGATTGGTGATTTGCGGTGCTGGTTATGGGGGTTATTTGGTGACAGTGACCTTGGTGCGAATGGTGCAGTGGGGAAGCTGGCACTAAGGAGGTATATCCGAGTTACCGGCGGCCAGTGGCTTGAAATTTACCAGAATGGTATACCTCTGGTCACAGCAATAAGATAATTCATATTTCTTGTTGATGCATACTGAGGGTTGATAAATGATATGCAGGTTTCCGTGGAGGCATAGCTGGCAATTAGAGGCGCTGAGTGAATATGGAGGTTCCCTGTCAACAATAGTCTACTTGATGCTGGATGTTTCGTCTCGGAGGTCACAGAATAACCAGAGAAAGCGCGACAGGGAAGTGGAGTTCTCTGTATCCCTGGGTCTGAATGAGAGCATGTGCTGGGAGTACTTTCCCTTGAAGTCATTGGCTGTTATACCTGTATAGTGCCTAGTGATGCCATCGGATGATGTATACTATACTCTGTATACTACAGCCTATGAGAGACAGGATCCTTCTAGAGGGTAGATGGTGGGGTTTTGGTAGTTGCAAATTGGGATTTGCGGTCGTGTGAGTATATTTTTACGTCTGCTGATGCGTGCGATGTTAGATGCGATGTTGTCTAAGCACAGGTACCTCACCTTGACATTACGAGGGTTGAAGAGTTTGTAATACTTATGACCTTCCTGATTGGCTGTACATATGGCTTGAGATAACCGGACATCGTCCCTGTAGAAGGCCGACCTTAGATAGATAGACAAACAGACAGACTGACAGATAGATAGATAGATAGATAGATAGATAGATAGATAGATAGATAGATAGATAGATAGATAGATAATGTTCTATTCCGTAATTGTAAGATCAACAAAAAAGTATTCCATCTCTTAAGCGATAAACATTATTTAATAAATACAATATATGGTTTTATATGCTACTATTAATTTCATGTGCTGAAAACATAGCAAACAGTGTTTTATAACGCGTCTGGTGTCCCAGATAATCATCTGACATTGCCCACATGGTATAACGAACTAAAAATGGGACGAGAAGAAAAGTAAGAAAAGGTGAGAAGAAAATGTATATAAAAAGTGAAAGTTTGAAATACCAGAAAACGAAATAGAAATCAGAAACCTGCGAAAGGTGAATAAGAATTATTTCCCTTAGACCGTAAATTATAATGCTGAAAAGATTGTGGCTTACAGCCTATGGTACAGTTATTCGTTTAAACTAGCTACGTATGGAAGCTGAAATCAAACGCAACATCACGTATGATAAAGTGGAAGATAGTCGAAAAATCCACACCATAAATTACAAGATCATAAAAATGTAAGCTATGCGTAGCTGAAAGAACTCTGATCCTTTTCAGATCTAAGAACCCTAACTGGCTGAATTCTAGATCCGAAATTTTCAGCGCTTGTAAGCATATGCCTAATTTCCTGTTGAAGAATTGAGGAGTACCTCCCCCACCGGAGTATCTAATGATCGTGCTGGGGTACCAGACGTGTTATAAAACACTACCTGGCATGTTCTCAGCACATGAATCTAATAGTAGCATATAAAAACTTATATTGTGTTTATTAAAAGATATTTACTTCTCAAGAGATGGAGTACTTTTTTTGTTGATCTTACCATTACGCAACAGTGCATGATATACCTTCACACATGGCTTTCTACTGCAAATTCATAACCTTCATATGATTGGCGTGACTGCTTTGCTGAGTTGAGTGACTCTAAATATTTTACCAGTTTACACACTATTTTGGATTTATACGATACGAATTACTCTGCTTAAAACATACATTTACCACTGAATAAACTATACCTCAGGATATTCATCTAGAAAGTTGAAACGGATGAGATAGAAAGCCTTATTTTTTTACACTGCACTATCTCCCATTTATACGGAACGTTAAAATTTAATGGCACGTAAATACCCCCTACGGTTAAAGACTTAGTCACTTTTGAGATAGACATCCTTAATTTAGGTACCAATATTAGATTCCATTAGTGCCATAACTCCTTTCAAACTAAAATGGAATCTGGTATTAAAACCTTTAGAAACCTAAAAAGAAATTCGTATTTTCTGATAAGACCAACAAACTGTATGAAGTTACTAATTATCTATATGATTAGTTACTAAATTACACCATTTCTAAATGACACCATTTGCTAAATGACGCCACAAAATATAAGAAAGCTAGCACAGAGAGATACAACGATATTAATGATGAGGCTAAATTCCTTGCTAAACGTAGTAAAATCGACGATAGATTAGAATGCTTAGCTAAAAGAGAAGTCATTATTACTTTAAAAGACCATAAATATAATTTTTATGATAAACCCACTTGTAGATCGTTAAACCCAGCGAGGTCTGAAATTGGGCTAGTAGTTAAAAAAAATACGAAGAAACATCAAAAATAAAATTAGAGACAGTTGTAACTGCTGAAACTCAGGAACCTGTCCACTGAACCAGCCATGTATGATTAAATCTGTCATATATTAGGCAGTAGGTACTGCAACACATCCGATATGAAAAGCTATATCGGATTATGTGAAGAATAATTCAAGAATCACTGTGCTAATTACATATCTTCCCTCCGACACAGAGATAAAAGCGAAGCTACTAAGTTGGCTGGCCACGTATGAAGTTTGAAATCGAACGCAACACCACGTTCGATAAGGCGGAAAATAGTCGAAAAATCCACACCATATGTTAACGGATCAAAAAATGTAAGCTATGCAAAGCTGAAACAACTCAAATCCTTTTCAGATTTAAGACCTCTAACATTCTGAACTGTAGATCCGAAATAAGTTCCTGTTGAAGAATTGGGAAGTACCCCCTCCACCACCACCGAATTGAATAACTGTACCATAGGCTCTAAGCCAAAATCTTTTCAGCCTTATAATTTACAGTATAAGGGATATAACTATTATTTCGTTTTCCAGTTTTTTCCAGTTTTTTTATATGCTTCTTTTAGGCCTTACCTCTCTTTTTCTCTCATCCCATTTTTAGTTCCTTATGTCGTGTGGACAGTGTCTGATAAGTGTGTTGACATACCAGACGTGTTATAAAACGTGGTCTGCCATGTTTTCAACGCATGAAACTAATAGTAGCACATAAAAACTTATATTGTGGTTATTGAATAATGTGTGTGTGTGTATGTATGTATATATACCCACATATGCATACATAATCATATATATATTACAGTCTGTTACAGTTTGTCATACCGACCATGATGAAATACCACAAGGAATAGAAAATACGTATTCGCCTTTATATATTTAATCCTTTATATTGAACACTCAATATTTCATTTATTCAATAAGACATATTCCATATATTCAATAAGACATTCAATACTTCATTTCATTGTACCATCCATTTTTATATTATATATTATATATTCCATATTCTATATCCCACATTAATTTTACAAGAATATAAATAAAACATAAAAAACAGAGTTGGAACTCTTTTAAATAAAATAATATATTCCTCTATACACGATCATACAAAACCCCTTTTTTGTATTTATTTTTACTCACACACACACACACACACACACACACATATATATATATATATATATATATATATATATATATATATATATATATATATATATATATATATATATATATATATATATATATATATATATATGTATGTATGTATATACATATACGTACATGCATACATACAAACGTACGTACTTACGAACATACACACACACACAATAATTTTGATGAGACTTTCTGTACTGTTCTCTCTCTTCCCTTTCGTTTCCTCTATCTTCCTTTCTCTAATTCTTTTTCTCTCCTCTTCACCGTTCTCTATCTGACCTTCTCTCTTTCTCACTCTTCCTTTCTTCTCTCGTTGCTCCTAACTTTAGCTTCTTTCTTTCCCTTTGATCTGCCACACAGATTACACGCATTCTTGTCTGTCTCCTCTCCTATCTTATCTCCTGTCAAAGCTTGTTCCTCCAGCGTTCGCCACTTCACCTCGTTATGGCTTAGCAGCCCTTACTGTTTGTTTTCACTGCCCTGTTTTTCTTACCAACTCTGACCCTCCGCAAATCCTAAACTTTGTTTTGCTTTGCGGGAGCAACTGTTTTCTCGAAGATACACTTGTCGTAATTGCTCCAAATGTGGAGTAGATAAACAGCCGACAAATGATGAAGGGTTGTTCTTTATGTTACTTGTCTTGTTTTCCATTGTTTCTTTCGTTGTTCGCAAAAAAAGTTCGTATTCCTTGTTTTCGTATTTCGTATTTCATGTTGTTTACGTTTTATGACGTCCTGCACCCATACATGCATATGATTGACCGCTAGGCACTATACCTTTTGTTATTTACTCTCTCTTTTTATTTTCTCTCTCTGTTTATTTCTGTGTTCCTTTATGTTGAAGAGTGTAGGCTCGAAACGTAAAAGACTTTCTCACTTCCAGAGCGTTAAACAAATACATCTGTTTGTTGTTTACACACCCGTTTTCGTCTTTTGTTTATTTTTTTTGTAAATTCCAACTATATACATATACATGTAAGCATGTACATATGTGTATGTATATATGCATATACATATATATATATATATTATTTATATTATATATATATATGTATGTATATGTACATATATGTGCGTGTGTGTGTGTGTAATGAATATATATATTTGAATATCTGTAGTGGGTTACCTGTGCGTGAATATACGAGTGTATATATGTGTATGTATATATGTGGGCCCTGTTTACTTGTAAACTACAAGTGCATTGCTTAAATACAGTTTAAAGGAGAGGAAATGTATTTGATATGAGAGAACTGAGAATCACTCAGAATGACGGCATTTTCCTTTTCATTATCTTCCTTCATGATGTATTTTACTTTCTCTTTCCTTCTCCTCATATCCTCTCTTTCTCTTTGTCCCTTTCTTCTTCTTTATCATTCAGTTTTAGTCTTCGTTTTATGTAATCGAGTACAAACGCAAACGTACGAAGATCCACACAGATCTGTATATACGTATATGTGTGCATGTATACATGTTTACTGTTATGTATGTGAATGTGTATGAGTGCATACGTGAATGTACATATTCGGTGAAGGAATGTAAGTATATAATATGCATACATACAAACACATACGTACGTCTGTTCATACATATGTAGGGGCCAAATCTCTCATTAAGGTAAATATATGCGTGTATGAGTGTGAGTATTTATAGGTAATGTGCGTATGTTTGAGTGTAGGCGTGTCTAAGTGTGCATGTATATATATATATATATATATGTGTGTAGGTATGCATTTATATATATATATATATATATACATATACATTCATTCATTCATCCAGACATGCAGAAATACATATACCTGGAAGGCAAAAATACGCATTACAGAGTTACGAGTATTTAAAACAAATATGTACTTACGTGTAAATGTGTGCGTGTGTATGTCAGTGTGAGTGCATGCGCGTGTGATTGTGTGTGTGTGTGTGTGTGTGTGTGTGTGTGTGTGTGTGTGTGTGTGTGTGCGTGCGTGTGTGTGTGTGTGTGTGTGTGTGTGTGTGTACGTTTGGGCATCCGAATATGTTTGCTTGTACATATGTTGGAAGTGGTGGTAAGATTATGCAGATTCACGAATTCCGTCACATTCTCACACAAATTATTATCTGACGCCAAATAATCAAAGTAACGTCCAGGAATGTCTGCAAACATACAGAAATATAAACGGAAAACCACACCGACACGCACACAGACACTTTGCACACACTCTTGCACACAAGCACACATATTCACACTTATACACTTATACACTTATACACTTATACACTTATACACAGTACAAATAACGTCATCCAAATTTTTACTTTAACTTGAATCACCGTTGTACAAAATGGCGTATCTTTGGCATCTAAATCTGGACGAAATAATACTTTTCCAGATCTGACTTCAGCCGATTGCTTCATGAGCGAGAAAGGGGAGAGAGATAGAGGAAGACAGAAAGATAGAAAGAAGAGTCAATCCCAGTATTGATTTTAAATTTTGGCACAAGGTCAGCAATTTCGGGGAAGGGAGTAAGTCGATTACATCGACCCCAGTATTCAGCTGGTACTTATTTTATCGACCTCGAAAGGATGAAAGGCAACGTCGACCTCAGTAGAATTTGAATTCAGAACGCACAAACAAATATCAATCCCACTATGGCCGTCTAAATGATGAAAGGTAATGCTTACCATGGTGCGATTTGAACTCGTACCGCAAGAAACCAGAATGAATATTGTCAGGCGTTCTATCCGATGTTTAGTAGCTACCAAATAGCTGCTTGACGTCCTAATATTGTGCGCATCCTTTTTTAATTGGTAAACCATAATAATGTTTATGGATGGAAAGCTGATTGGGTGAAACCAATCCCTATTCTAGCTACAGCCACGTGACCATTTAAACTGAACTGCGGAAATTAACTAAAGACTCATTGCCGTTGTTTGTTCTTCAACGTTGTTCTTATTACCCCATTGACTGTTCGCAGCAAATATAATACCTAGCACTGGGATTGCACACGATGTTAGTATATAACACGAGGATATGATTCAGTGTTACACAAACAACAACTGCTAAATATTGCACAGCGGTAACAGAAAATTTAAGTTGATATTCTTGAAGTAAGTTTCATTTTTCTTGACCTAAGACTCTTTCTAATAAAATGCCATATCCAAAAAAACTAGAAACGGTTGCATTTGAAATGTAAGCTGGAAATTTGTTCAAATGAAAACAAGAAGACAAGTTGCTTCTACGCTGTTATGCAATCTTCCAGAAATAGAAGCCAAATTTTCCTAAAAATTACACCCTACAATTTTTTTAAAATAATAGTAAAGTAGGGCACTTTACGGAATATAGACTTAGATACAGTATGTCTCAAAATATATATGTATAACGACTAGATGATCATAAGTTCTTTCTATTATAGGCACAAGTCCTGAAATTTAGAGGGAAAGGGCCAGTCGATTAGATCGACCCAAGTACACAACTGTTACTTATTTATCGACCCTGAAAGGATGAAAGCAAAGTTGATCTTAGCGGAATTTGAACTCAGAACGTAGCGGTAGACAAAATACCGCTAAGCATTTCGCTCGGTGTTAACGTTTCTGCCAGCACGTCACCTTTTCTACAAGCTCGCTGCCTTATAAGATGATCACAAGTGATGTATGAATTGTTGTAGCTCTCCTTGATCAAAGCAACACGTAGTTAATCAACAGAGACACCTCACCTTCGTCACCAATTTCTAAGAGGAACTTACTAATAGCCATTCGATCACCTACAAATAGCAGCAAAATCTCTTTGAAATCACACTCTGTCGTATTGTCAACCAAACTTGAATATACACAGAATAACATAGTCCTAGATAAACTACATCTGAATATAAACTTACTGGTCATGTTTGGAATATTATGTTTGACTGCTTGAATAGGTAGACGTAGTGATAAACAACATTGTTGTCTTAGTGACTCTTAAACAGAGAAAGGTATTGTGGGAGATTTCAAGCAGGCCTTAAAGTAAATAAAATTAAATCTAATTCATAAACAGGAAACGTTTAATAATACACTGCTGAAAAATGGTATATAAAGACAGTCATTATAACCGGACGAGTCACAGATTACTACAACGGCTGCTGCTACTACTACTACTACTACTACTACTACTACTACTACTACTACTACTACTACCACCACCACCACCACCACCACCACCACTACCATCACCACCACCACTACTACCACCATCACTACCACCACCTCCACTACTATTACGACTACTAAATTGTAACCAAATATATGATCATGTATACTTTTTCTCCAAAAAGAATTACAAAATTCTGATTGATGAATGTCGATAGAGTAACCAAAGTATTCGAATGATAACAAATGAAAGCAAGCGCTCAACGACTCCCAAATAAACTGCTATGCATACAATGGTAATACTTGCACACATGACCACTACATCCAGAGAAAGCTCAATGATAGAACGAATACAAACATTTTAGTTAAGACTATTCTTTTTAATTTTCTCTGTATTAAATAACAGAAATAATGATGCAGTATTTGCAGAAATCTCTTTAAGTCGTGACGTCAAAACCTAGCCGAATATACATTAGCTTTCATCATTAGTGAGTACCAGCAATGTAATGGAATCAATTCATTCGATTATCTTCTTTCTTTACATATTTATGATTTGAATCGATATGGAAGATAAACGTCCCTTATCAGCATCTTCGAAGCTGAACTGCGAAGCATATGTTTTACGTAAGAATGTGAAATTAACGTGCAAGTGGCTGAGCACTCCACAGACACGTATACCCTTAACGTAGTTCTCGGGGATATTCAGCGTGACACAGTGTGACAAGGCTGACCCTTTGAAATACAGGTACAACAGAAACAGGAAGAAAGAGTGAGAGAAAGTTGTGGTGAAAGAGTACAGTAGGGTTCGCCACCATCCCCTGCCGGAGCCTCGTGGAGCTTTAGGTGTTTTCGCTCAATAAACACTCACAACGCCCGGACTGGAAATCGAAACCGCGAGATCCTATGACCGCGAGTCCGCTGCCCTAACCACTGGGTCATTGCGCCTCCACTTGGTTCGTAAAATAGACAAGAAGCAAAAAGTAAATAATAAGAAAAGACCGAGAATAATTAAATCAAATCCAATTAAAAAGAGCTCGGATATAAGATACTATTATAACAAAAATAACAATATAACTGTAAGCCAAACTATCATGAAACAACAACATTAGAAATAAAGATAAAAAATAAAGAATACAATAATAATAATAATAATCAAAAGAAAATTTAAATAAAACATAAAAACGATGCCCCATGCATAAATAGCATTAACTTCTATAAAGATGAATTTAAAGATAATAGAGAATGGTTCATCATACCATTCGGGAAGCAAATGAACACTAATATCCCGAAATTATTTTATTCACCAGTTATAAATAAGAGTAGCCTTCTGTAAATCTAAGAACAATGTACAAATAATTGCAGCACAAAACGCTAAAAGATTGAATAACTTCTTCGAAAACGAGAGTAGACATAATGTAAGAGAATTACCAAATAACAATACAAGTAGAATTAATAGTGATATATTCTATAGGAAAACAAAATATGGAAAATAACTCATAGTAACCCTAGATAAGTATTTAAATCGGTAAACTTACTATCTAAAAAGATTAACAATAGAATCAATAACGTTAACAATGTAAATAGCAACCTAAGGAATGAAAACAATAATAAGAACACTCATAGAGTGCAAACCTCCGCCAAAGCAACACCAACGTCCTTTTCACGATTAGTTAGAGATGATTTTTTTAAACTGAGAATATCTTAAATAAACTCGACTGCTCTCACAAACGAGAATACTAAAAGTGTTAGTATGTATGTATGATATATAATATCAAGAAGATAATCAGAGACAGACTTGAAAGTCAACGTAAGATCGTAATACTTCATGTAAATATAACAAATAAACCAGAATCCTTGTCCGGCACCGGATCGATCCCAAAATCTAACCAGTTCGTGCCAGCCACGATTCGAAACATCCTTGAAAGTTTCATCCGAATTCATCCAGAGGTTCTTGAGATATCTTGTCCACGGACAGACAAACAAACAAACAAACAAACACGACTGAAACAATACACCTGCTTTCGCTAAGGCGGAGGTAATAACATTAATAACAACAAGCTGACCTGTGAAAAATTCACAGAAAACATTAAAATTGTAAGCATGTGTAAACGGTGTACTGGTGCCATGAGAAATGTTTGTACATTATGACCATCTGTCTTACGTTCTGAGTTCAAATTCTGTTGAGGTCGACTTTGCCTTTCGTTCTTTGGGGCTCCATAAATTAACTACCAGTTGTGTACTGGGGTCGATCTAATCAACTGGTCCCAACCCCTACAAAAATTTCAAGCCTAGAAAAGTATACTGACAGTTACAGAATATCGAAAGTAATGTAACACCAATGACTATATAATCCAGCCAAAATATCTCATTTACATAAACGTAAACGGAATTACTATTTAACCTTAAAATACATCGTACATATTCAAAGAACCTTCTTGGTTTAGTGGTACGGAACGTTTTTCTGGTATTCTTTTACTTGTTTCAGTCATTTGACGGTGGCCATGCTAGAGCACCACCCTTTAGTCGAAGAAATTAACCCCTGGACTTATTCCCTGTAAGCCTGGTGCTTATTCTATCAGTCTCTTCTGTTGAACTAAATTACAGAGACGCAAACGCACCAACATCGGTGTGAAGCAATGGTGGTGGTGGGACAAACACAGACACAAACACATATGATGGGCTTGGAGGTAGTGGTGATGCTGACTGGTGCGATTTTGTGGTTTACTGGTATGTCGAGAGAGATCCAGCGCACAATCATATACATACAAACATACACATACATGCACACACATACACAAACATATACCTAGAGAGAGAGAGAGGGGGGCAGACAGACAGACAGACAGGCAGACAGACAGTAAATGTTAGACGGTCCACAGCGAAGTTTTCACCTCTCTCTCTCTCTCTCTCTCTCTCTCTCTCTCTCTCTCTCTCTCTCTCTCTCTCTCTCTCTCTCTCTCTCTCACTTCCTACCTGTTGCTTTGCCACTGACTGGAATTGTTTTAGTTCTCTTTAAAAGTGAAATCGACATCCAATATTTGCTGTGATTAAGTATCTACTGATTTAAGTATCTACTGTCTCTCTCTCAGTCTCTCTTTCTCTTTCCCTTCCGTTGTGTCTCTCTTCTCTCCCGTTTATTATTTAACAATGTGTATATGTATATGTCTCTACTTCTCTTGCGATGAACGCCGTCACCACTCACTGTCTCTATCACTCTCTCTTTCTCTCTTACTTCCTCTCTGTCCTCCTCTCTCTCTCTCACTTTGCCACTTCTTTGAAGTGTGACACGCACCACAAGTACGTTCAAAAACAAAAAGTTAGCGTATTAATATTATTGATAGTTATAATGAAAGTAATGCTAATGGTATTGATAATAATAATACTAATAATAATAATAATAATAATAATAATAATAATAATAATAATAATAATAATAATAATAATAATAATAATTGAAAGGCTGTGGCATCTCAAGACAGTTACAATACCAGTGATAGTAGGTGCACTTGAAATGAACAAAAAAGGCACTGAAAATTATTTAAGAATGAACTCTGGCTTAGCATCCATGCAGGAAGTGCAAAAGATTGTCTTAATTGGTACGTCACACGTTGTGAGAAAACTATTGTCGCTGTGAATTTTCTTTCCTTTTCTCCCACTTTATTTTATTTGTTTATTTTTTTACTTTTTATTTTTCCTTTTTTCTCTCTGTTTTTCCCTTTTTATCTGTCACATGACTTTGTAAATGAACAATCTGGTGTGCGTATTTTAATGGCCTACCAATGCATACAGTACGTTTCTCTGCACTAGGTGTCAGGAAGACACTCGGCAAGAAGTGAAAACAGAATTGAAAGATGTTGGTGTGTTTACGTGCCCGTAACTTAGCGGTTCGGGAAAAGAGACTGATATAATAAGCACTAGGCTTACAAAAGAATAAGTCCTGGGGTCGATTCGTTCGACTAAAGGCGGTGCTCCTATATGGTTGCCGTCAAATGACTGAAAGAAATGAAAGAATATATATGTATCAACATCATCATCATCTTCGCAGGTTGTCATCAGCAGCAGCATCATGACCATCATTATCATCCTCATTACCATTACCACCATAATTCTGTAATTACAACTGTTATTACTGCTACTAAGCAAAAATATAGACAAATGACTGGAGGAGATTGGAATAGAATGCCCCGTAAAGCGCCGACAAAAGTTT
>NC_142930.1:101126960-101154460 GCF_046866305.1 Octopus bimaculoides | reverse complement strand
GTGTGTGTGTGTGTGTGTGTGTGTGTGTTCAGAAAGAGGAGTGAGTGACAGAGATGGAGCGAGGGAGATAGATAGGCTGCTAACGGCAAGTAAGACAAAATTTCGATGTTACTGCTAACGTTTTCCCTATAAAAATATAAAAATATATAAATATGGTACTCTACTCTGTGTGTGTGCGCGCGCGTATGTATATGTATGCATACAAATATAATATATATATATAAACAATATATGAGTATATGCATATATATGTACATGTATGTATATACGTTCATCCATATGTACATATAGATACATAACTGGGTACATGACGTGGCAAAAGAACAAGGACAAAAATGGTAAACAAGGTGCAACAAACAAACAGGCCACATAGAAACATCCCCTTCATCAGCTGCCACCATTAAAACTCCGGCGTTTCGAAGAATTAAGGCAGTACGCATCGTTAAAATGGTTCTTCCCACGAACACAAATTAAATTGTTTTCGTGGAGGGTAGTGGCGGACGGAAAACAAGACAGGAAAACGAAACGGTGAAATAAACAAACAAAAAGGCTGTACAGCCAGACGTGAAGTGTGTATGTCTCGAACGCTGTGAAGCACGTACAGGAGGAGCAAAGAAGTACGTGCGAGCTTGGTGATTCCAAGAACGAAAAGAAATAGCAGCCGCACACATGTGACCAAGGCTGTATGAAGAGAAAGAGTAGCAGAGGGAAAAGGAGGGGAGGAAGTAGAATAAAAGTGAGCAACGAGAGGTAGAGAGAGAGAGATATATAGTAGTAGTAACGGTGAGAGGCGAAGGACGAGTAACAAGAGATAGAGAGAGAGAGAGAGAAGTAGTGACAGGTAGAGGCGAAGAACAGTAGAGGGAAGAATGAGAGGGGGACATAGAAATAGAGAGAGTCGCGTTAGAAAAATAGTTAAAACTTACTGTATAAAGGTAACGCGTGCGTTCTGTCGTGATACAAACAATATATGAGTATATGCATATATATGTTCATGTATGTATATACGTTCATCCACATGTACATATAGATACATAACTGGGTACATTACGTGGCAAAAGAACAAGGACAAAAATGGTAAACAAGGTGCAACAAACAAGCAGGCCACATAGAAACATCCCCTTCATCAGCTGCCACCATTAAAACTCCGGCGTTTCGAAGAATTAAGGCAGTACGCATCGTTAAAATGGTTCTTCCCACGAGCACAAATTAAATTGTTTTCGTGGCGGGTAGTGGCGGACAGAAAACAAGACAGGAAAACGAAACGGTGAAATAAACAAACAAAAAGGCTGTACAGCCAGACGTGAAGTGTGTATGTCTCGAAATCTAGGCGCAGGAGTGGCTGTGTGATAAGTAGCTTGCTTACCAACCACATGGTTCCGGGTTCATTACTACTGCGTGGCACCTTGGGCAAGTGTCTTCTACTATAGCCTCGGGCCGACCAAAGCCTTGTGAGTGGATTTGGTAGACGGAAACTGAAAGAAGCCCGTCGTATATATATGTATGTGTATGTATATGTATGTGTGTGTATATGTATGTGTGTGTATATGTTTGTATGTCTGTGTTTGTCCCCTTAAGATTGTTTGACAACCGATACTGGTGTGTTTAGGCTCCCGTAACCTAGCGGTTCGGCAAAAGAGACCGATTGAATAAGTACTAGGCTTCCAAAGAATAAGTCCTGGGGTCGATTTGCTCGACTAAAGGCGGTGCTACAACATGGCCGCAGTCAAATGACTGAAACAAGTAAAAGAGTAAAAAGAGAGTAAAAGAGTATATATATATATATATATATATATATATATATATATATATATATATATATATATATATATACATATACATATATATACATATATATAAAGATCAAAGTATACAGTATCAGAGAGTCATTTCAACCGCTCTTACCAATCGGCATCACACTGGGTATATTATTAGATAGCTGGATATTTTATAACGGTACGATTGAATGACCTCCCTTAAGAGGACATTGTTTTACATAACCATACTATTACCTACTTTACGATTATCCAATAACCATTACGAAACTGATAGGTAAGATCGGGTGAAATGGATCTATATAACTGTATGCTTTAATATATTCATTCTATTGGCAAATTTACAGTGCATATTGTTTCTGATGCATGAATTCTTAGACGTATGTATGTATGTATGTATGTATGCATGTGTATATGTACTTATATACACATACACGAGAGATAGCTGGAAAGTTCCTGGCTTCAAGTAAAAGAAAATACAGGAGGACCAGTCAATCAAGATTTTATTCAACATATTATCCTCTTAGATTCAAACACTTATTAAAGCGGTCCTTCAGTTCCTCTAAGCCCAGTGAAAGAACTCGGATATTTGGGCCTCCAAACCAAGCCTGTCGTGATACCCTCAAATCCAAGAACTTTTCAGTACCCTCTCGCATTTGCATATATATATATATATATATATATATATATATATATATATATATATATATATATATATATATATAATATCGATGACCTGATGCTATCTCTTGCAAGTCATTGAGGGGACATCGAGTCGTCAGTTGTAACTGGTCTATGTCTGGGCGTGAGCTGTAAGTGGTCTGACGATAACCTCACATTTGTTACAGTAGAGTATTCATCATCCTAGTTCCTTCGAAATATTCTTGTGAGTATTCTGTTCATTAGATATAGTCTTGGACGGAATACCTTCGAGTATCTTTGAGATATTGTATGATTTAATCAAAAGTAGAAAATCAGCGCCCGCAACCATTAAACTTTTGAGGCTGATGTATGAAATCAGATTAAAAAAAAAACATGATCTGTTGGTCATTCCAGTAGGATTCAGTGTTATCCTGGAGTTGGAAATCCTGCATGAATGCTTGCCACAGGAACCCAAAGGTGATGCTAAACAGATAGCGTATTTGGCCAAATTGTTCCAGGATTTAGGTCCAATACTTCAAGTGCTTACGACGTGGCTCTCAGTAACAATAAAAGGAATTTTTAACACGCTGATGTATTATAGGGTGACAGATACTAAAAGTACATACAAAATTACTTTGCCCCTAAAATTAACTATTTCTATTCCTCTTACACATCGTTTCAATTGCTACTTTCTCTTATGAACGTTTACGAATGATCCAAGAAAAAAGACAAAGAAATGAAGGAGAGTGAGAGTCAAATAAACAAACACACTGCCAATCATACGTAAATACACACATATATATGTACCTATGGTTACCAATGACCTCATTCTAATTGGCGGGAATTATAAGTTTACTTTCCATTTCTAACACCGTCATTTACCAGCGAGACATCTTTCTCAAATACGATCAACAAACATTTATTCCCTACAAACTGTGAGTTTTTTTTTTAAATCTTTTCGTAAATCTTGAGATTAACACCCGCATCATTACCTACCTAACCCTAACAAACCCTAACCCTAACACTGTAGTGAAAATCGTACGGGTGTTAATCTGAAAATTTAACAATCTTTTTTAAAACACTTTTACTTACTAACATCTTTTTTATTTAGTGTGTGTGTTGCCCATATATATATATATACACTTAAGACTTAGTTGTGGGTTGGGAGTTTGATCGGCAGAGGTCATTATTATTATTATTTATTTATTATTATTATTATTATTTAAAATTTTTCCCGCAACGGCGGCTTCGGGCAGGTGGAGAATAGTCGATTATATTGACCCCTGTGTTCAACTGGTACTTATTTTTTAGACCCCGAAAGGATGAAAGGCAAAGTCAACTTCGGCGGAATTTGAACTCACACACTCATACATACACATATCTGTCATTCTCTTCCAAATACGATCGACAGTCAAACATTTATTCCTTACAAACTGATTTTTTTTAATATCTTTCTTGAAACGCATTTACTTACTACCATATATAGACACAGAATACACATTAATACACAAATACATACAAATACCTGTCATTTTTTTGAGTGTGTGTGTGTGTTGCCCATCTTAATATATAATGCTGAAGTTCTGTACTTACTAACATTTTTTTTATTTAGTGTGTATGTGTGTGTGTGTTGCCCATATATATATGCACTTAAAACTTAGTTGTGGGTTGAGAGTTTGATCTGCAGAGGTCATTATTATTATTATTCAGATTAACACCCGCACGATTTTCACTAGGGTGTTAGGGTTACGGTTTTTGGGTCAGGGTTACGGTTTTGGGGTTACGATGAGGATTAGTCTTACGCTTACGGTTTTAGGGTTAGTGTTACGTAATCGTGCGGGTGTTAATCTGAAAAATCACCGAAATGTGAAAACTACCGACCCTTCCATCTGTTATAACTTTTGTTGTTCTGTTAATATGTACATAGATTATGCCTCCGTTTAAAAAGACAGCAACAGACTGCAGCAATTCACCACATTCCAGAAGTTACTTTGAACATAATGCAAAACGGTGCATCATCATCTACTGCCCAATCTGATAGAATTCTGGCAGAACTGTGTAGCAACAGATCGCCAGCAATTGCTTCATCAGAAATTGCCGTCCTACCTCCTGCGAAAAGGAATTACCCTGCTATGTGTAATCAAGGCAGCGCAAAAAGTTGTTTTGCACAAGCATTTGTATAGCCAATTAGACGGATGAAATTTACGTACGATTAATAATGTTACGCAAAACAGCCCTCAGACTTCCCCTATTAATTTCGTCTTTTGAATTATGAACATATTTACATCATAAGGGTTTTTTCATTGTAAGGCTTTCTTTTTTAGTTGATTTTCACCTAGGAAGACTTATCGTAGGTGGCGTAATAAGTCACACCCGAACAACGTTGAGTTATACTGCTAGTGTATAATAAAATGAAAAAATATATAAATTCATACTCCCCTCCACCAATATGTAATCTCTTAAACAATTATGAGGAAGATAGTTAAATGTAGTTATAATAGAATTATATAATAGTATTAGATACAGATATACCAAGAATCAAGAATATATTTAAAGAGTATTACGTTAAAAGGAATAGACAAGCCATATTTACTATAATATAAATCTCTAAATCTTAAGCACTAGAAAAAATCCAGTTATAGCTAGATTGTAGAGTATCTTGTTATTATCTCCCCTTGAATTCAACGTCTCTAATATGTCTTAGAGAATTTTTCAGAGTAGTTTATTTTATTGATGTGATTCCCATAATACTTAGCGCACGACAGAGGGAGCAGCTATTTGCACCGGAACGACAAGGTGTAAACATTATGTTGATAAGTATTCTTCCTTTGTTAATTTGGTTTACTAGATTCATTTACTAGTTTTATTCAATAATTTTATAACGTATATAGAGGTTTTTATTTATAATTACTATTAACTTGTGTTTGACATTAAAATGGTAATTTATACTTGTATAGATAGGGGTAAATCTTACACTAAATTATTAATTCCCATAATGTTTATATAGATAGGTAGTGGAATTTTGATGTGTTTCTTTATGCTTAGCATTTTCTAGATATATCAATATTGTAATTTTAGGTGTTTAATTTTATTAATCTTTATTAATTTGTTAATTTTAATTTTTTTTTTTTCATTTTTTTCAGTTTTAAATTCTTTTAAAAAATATATTTGTAAGTTATATATTTTTATTATATTTTTATTTATATTCCTATTTTTCTATTCAATATGTATTAGAATATGTAGTTTTAACTTTGATCCGTTAATAATAATAATAATATGATAAATAGCCTGAGGATGCACTGGTGGATTTATGCGATAGGTATATACTGGAAAAACAGACCACCAGCGCATACAAACAGTGATAGCAACAGAGACAATGAAGTAAGAAAAGTAACTCAGAGTGGTTAATTGGCATGAGTTTGGACAATAAAGATGCATGAATGTATATTAAATACCAAATGCATACATATACGTGTGTATTTGTATATGTATGAATGTGTGTGTGAAGGCGTATGAGTGTGTTTAAAGAAAGAATTAAAGAAAAAGGTGAAAATCACAGTTCCTGAAACCAATGACCAAATTGTCGCCCTCTATCTTACATCAAATACCCTAAATAAAACAATCTCCGAAATGAACATTTTCAAAAATGTCAGCTATCTTTGGCGAAATAAAAATAAACATCATATAAATTTGTTATCGTCTTCTCTTTGCTTAAGAATCTCACCCGTTCATTTCTTTCCAACATTCAGTGCAAACCCAGTAACATTACAAAGCGTTAATGTTTATACGAGTGATTTGTTACACAAACAAATAAATTCCTTTCCAACAATGCCACCTTATTTGTTAAGTGGCTTACTCATTAGTGTTTTACGGAAAGAATTCACGATACTGAAAATTGTTAGGATTCTGTATAAATCTTCTTCAAATGCATGAAATTTGAAACAGGAGTTCTGAAGAATCTTGGTGCTTAAATATAAATATATAAATTTCGGATATCTTATTTTTCTTGTTTTTCTTTATCATTATACAGATCTCTTTTATTTTTATTTTTTGAATGGCGTATCTGTTGGCGGTCTCGCTATGTCAGATCTTTCAACATGTGGTCTCTGTTGCACTGAGGAATAATAGCTGGGTCTAATTTCATATGTAAGTTTAATATGGACGTGATTTTGAGTTCATTCAGTGTGTACCCTCAGTAATAAGTAAGTATAAGTGTTTCTCTGATTAAATATATAAATGCGGACCTTTTTAGTTGACCAATACATACACAGACGAACAGATGGGTAAAAGATGATTCTTAATAATAAAGACACATGTGAAACCCGATTCGCGTGGGAAATATTCTAAAATCTGAATGGGTTCTCTGCAGTGAGTATTCACACTGTCTTCGGCTGCAGTGAATCGGAAGTAATAAATTTTATAACATCACCAGTTTGCTTAGAGTCTGGTTTTAAATATTGCAGTTGCGAACTTGGACAGAACCTGTTACACTTGCAAACGAGACAGAAATTTTACCAATGATTTACTGAGTTATCGATGTCCTGTTCATTAAATGCATAATTGTTCATCATCATCATCATCATCATCATCAATATTCCTCAACAAAGCAACAAACATTCGTCTCACTAATTGTGATGCATTGATTTTGAGTTTTGCACTTAAATCTTCTTCTCCAAAGAGGGACAACCTACCCATCACCACAACTCGTTCACCAAAACGCTGTATATTAATATGTGTTTCATATGTACAGAGCTAGGCTCGATCCTCTTGTCAAGCCAAGTAAAAGTGTGTGCATATTAGTGCTCAAAATAGGAAGTAAAATTATATCACTTGAGGCCTCATAACTTATTAATAAAGCTTTTCTCAGTAAACAGGCAAACCACCCAAGCTAGACGATTTTTACCACATACAGTTAACCATTGTTACTCGTATTTCCATGACTGTTATCGGATTTTCACAACACCCAATCTCTCTCACTCAAAGTCGTGGCAAGTCGTCAGGTAGGATTTGATGTGTGCCTTGCGATCCGGCCAGTCACTTGTCGAAAACAGTGGAGAAAAATGCCTCTGAAAAGCTGCACACATCTGCTAGGATCGAATTCTAACAATAACAAAACCAAGTCATCACAATACCTCTTATTACCATTTTTCACATCTTTTCGTTTTGTCAACATTTTCATCTTCAATTCCTGTCACAATCACTAAGAATAACAACACGGTCACTGTAAGAAAATACCTTCAAAATATCATCAGAACACCTTGGCAATAATTTCACCATACCAATAGCATCACAATATTATGAAACGTAAAATGACTCGCAGAAGTCAACTTTGCCTTTCATTCATAGCAAATTGATAAAATAAGTATCCGTCAATGACGTGTATTAGCGGAATTGTTAGATTATCAGACACAAGATTCTTCGCGATATTTGTTCCGGCTTGTTGGGGATTCTTAGTTCTTGATTAGTAGATTTAAACCTCCTCTCAGTTTTCCACAATCACCCGGGACTTGGGCGCCAGATTTTTCAACAGAGTTGCAAGCTTTTGGGTAAAGTCTCCATTTTGAAAATAACTTTCTTCCGTCTTAATACCACCCTCTAAAGTCTTCAAAACAAAAATAACGATCTGAGACGGTTGCCCTTCTTTGCTTGAGTAAACGGTAAACAGAAAAAATATGACACCTCCTAAATAAAAACAATATTGACAGTGACAATAACACCACCATACTGACAACAAGAGCATCCTAACAGCAAGAGCATCCTAACAGCAAAGCATCCTAATAACTATTCCATCTGATGAACAACACTCTCACAACAATAGTAGTTATGTCATTATAATAGCACCATCATAACAATTTGATAACAGCCGTAACAGGATAAAAACAACCAGAAACCAAGACAATCAAACTCTGATTGTAACCAATAACTACGTTGATATCATATTTTGTATTTCTATGAAATTGAGTAATGTTCTTGGAAGCTACCTGACCACTAGAAATAGTACCCATATCTCCCTCAAATAACACCCTACCCTCTTAACAATATTGGAAAGTGTAGCTTAAGTAACAACTACAAGACGGCCACGCGAAAATCTTCATCAGATTTAACATACGTAAATTCAACAACAGTAACAATATTCACCATACCTTTCCAAATCTTTCTAGTGGTTACATGTGAAGAAGTAAACAACTACGCTACCTCACGGCTTTTTAAAAACAGAAGTCATATTTTCCTCTGCAGTCTTAAAAAAACCGGAAAGATTCACAAGATAATATATTCCATGATATACACAATATCAGAATGGTCATTGTTAGAATACATTTTGATCAAAGGTTTAGCCATTCAGCTAAACCTATGATCAAAATGAAATAGTTATATTTCCCTCTGTTACTTAAATGGTTGGGTGCACCTACAATTGCTGAAATAATTGTAATGTTCCATTACATTTTTTAACAACTGAATTGACTGTATACCACCTCTAGCTGAGAGCGAAATGGCTACATGCTACCCTTCTGCTGAAATGGTTAACTTTCACAGTGTTATGTCTCACACTACCACTTACATAGTTACAAACAATTTTCATTGAAATGTCTATTATTTACACCACCACTGAAATTGTTACATGCAACATACTACTGTGAAAACAGTTAAAGTTGATAGCTTGCCACTGTCTTCGAACCTGCGAAAAATACCCGCATGTCGTAGGACTGGTCGATCAGGCTGGACTTAGACTACACAACAGGCAAGTGTCAGGAGAAAACCCTAACATGGTGTCAAGAACAACTGAAATCCCCTAATCTAACATTTCCTAAATACGCATCCAGGAGTTTCACTTTGAGAGACTCTTTAACTTAAATACCTATTTGACGTTTATTGTGGTTCCCACTGCGAATCAACAGCCAGTATTTTATGATGTCTTTTGCATTTCAGCAAGTGCAACAACAGCTAATTAGTATAATGTTACTGAAGAAGGCGGGTACGAAGTCCCACACAAAGTATATATATCCTTTTGACAGATTAAGAATCGTCTCCTTCCCCTACCTCGATGTCACACAATATTAATAATTTCTTTAAGGACGTTTATCATCCCGTCTGCGTTGTTTCCTGCTTTCATTAGCAATTTACATTTTTGTTTTCTTTTCAGACAAAATATTGTGTGGTCTGTTTTGCTGAGCACACTGACCTAGGAATATACAGTGAAACCGAATCTGATTCGTAGGAATAAAGATGTATTGGGCTGAAAATTTCCCAATGGAATATAATGGCTATTAAATCCAGGACGAATGTCAACAACCGAAGTTACGTAAGTTTTGCAAAATATAACTAAGGAAAATACTACCCTACCCCATATCACGTGGCATGTATAGAATTGGTGTATATCGTAATATGAAAGAAAACTTCAAATGAAAGCAAAATGACATTATCCCCGAATGTCATAGTATGTAAGTTGATAGCCGACATCATGATATGACAGCACAGTTTCTATAAGAAGCCAATTTATCTCTGAATATTGTGGTCTAAACGATAAAGTTCTGCATTTAATATATGAAGATAATAAAGGACCTCATGTTAACAGATATATTTACCAAAATTGCATAAAAATATCTTGAAATACTAAAGAATAAATCTATTCAATAAAATCGCCATTGGCTTCAACCACAGCATCCAGACGACTTCGAAACCTCCTGCAATTCTTCTGGACGATCTCCTTGTTTAAGATGGGGAATACTGTCATAATTCTTGCCTTCAGGCAAGGTTCTGACTTCGCATTCTCAAAAATTCTATTAGGTCTGGTTATCGAATGCCTACTATTATTTATGCTAGAAATTGTATTTATAAAATTGTATATTGCTAAAGGTATAGCATTTATTGTTAAAAGTATAACTTTGTTACACATATAATCCATACAGCAACCATTCGCCTATAGCACAAGAATATGTTGATCGTTGCTGAAGTATTTTAGCATTCCTCTTAAATTTTTTATTGAAACAATAACTTTATAAAAGATATTAATTAAACTTCCAGTATATGCAGTATCAAATTTAAAGAGACGTCACAATGCTGTATTGGCATGCTCAGCTTATTACTTTCTCCCACTCCCGTGAACTTTAAATGTCATATCATATTGTTTTATGGAGTAGTCAGCGGAAAAGAAGCAGTTCCTAGTATTTGTATATTTGTAGACACTTTAGACTGGAGAGATCGATTCAGTTGATGTTGGAACATCGTTCAATTGAGACATCGTTGGTCTACATCTTTCATGAAATAGTGAATAAGTGTGTGAATTTGAGAAAAGTAGTTTCTTGGGGGAAAAAATGAGGTAAATGTTCTTTTGAGGCCTGAAGTATAAGACTCGGAAGAATAATGATAGGAGAAGACAGACGGGTGTGCTAAGTGGATGACTTGATGAAAATGATATGCAACTAGCTAACTCAGAGACTCTGAAGCTATTGTAATACATGTAATAAAAGCAAAGAGGAAATAGCGCCTCTGCACACTAGTTGTAGCATGTTGGTGAGTGAATCTTTGTCAGTCAGTTAAATGACCTTCTTTTGCATGCAGACTAGGATATGTGCATGTAAAAGAGCAGCAATCAGATATATTCTGGAAATTATGGATGTTTCAAATAAAATGAGAAAAAGTTAAATGATGTGAGGTTTGCATTATGAGAAAAAATAGAAATAAACAAAATTATGTAAAATAAAACTCAAAATGAATAGTTTGTTAAGAAATTCAATACGTTTATAATCAGGTTTAGTTAATATTTACTATATTAGAAGAAGTTGAATATTTCACTCATATTCACACTCAACGTTATCTTAATAAATATTGTTTTGTCATGAACAAACTTTCTTGTCACCTCATCCCAACACTTCCAATATTTACATCAACGATTACACACTTTGTATCAGAAACAGAAAAGTAACTGAATCGGAATAAAGACTTAAATGTAGAGAACTGCACGCTACACATCAAACATTCATTTATTACCAACGGTAAATTTGAATTACAATATCGATAAATTAGTGTAGTTCTTGAAAAATTATATTTAGTTTCTGAGTGAAACAATAGTTATTTTAATTAGGTAAAATTGAACATCAATTTATATTTACAAGATTAATTTTCGGACTCTCTATCTCGTTTTTAAAGATGAAATATTTTTTTAAATAATATCAGTTATAATATTTTTAAGAACTGCTCATATCAGAAATTTGAACATCTTACTATATTAGACGTTATGTCTGTCTGTCTGTCCGTCAGTCCGTCTGTTCCCAATGGTCACGATGTTTTTCGGGATTACGAAGGAGGTAATCAGGAAGGTTTTTAGCGAAACAAATGTGAAAAAGTATGATTATTCAGTGGATATTGAGTTTTGAATTAATAAATCACCTTTGAGTTTTTTTGTTAAAATTCTGGTGACGAAGATTAACTCTGGATTTTCCCCCCTGTATAGTTCGTGAATTTAGAGGGTTTAGATTTGCGATACTATCCCTTTATTTCCTATCATAGATGGGTAGATTTGCTATCTTACTATAATGAGCGTTATGTCCATCTGTCCGTTTTTTTGTCTGTTCCTTCTTCACGGCCAGACGGCTGAACCAATGGCTACGATATTTTTCGAGATTACAAAGACAGTCGTCAGGAAGGTTTTTAGTATGAAAAAATCAGATTAGGATTTTAGTAATTAGTTATCTTGTATACATTTAGCAGATTCAGAATTTCGTTTGTATATATGGAATACATTAAATATACAATATCAAATAAATAATATATCAAATATACAATATCCAATATACAATAAATCAAATATACAATATCAAATAAATATTGTTATTGTCTCTTAAACATGTAGTCTTTAAGTTTTGAGTTCAAAATATGTCGAGGTCGACTTTGCCTTTCATATTTTCGAAGTCGATAAAATAGGTACCAGTTGAACACTGGGGTTGATGTAATCAACTTACCCCGCGTTCCGAAACTGCTGGCCTTGTGTCAAAATTTGAAATCAATAATTATTGTTTGATTCATGCAGAACGTTCTTTTGCAGCAACGGGAGTTTCCTCTTAGCTAGTTCTTTTTGCTGCTAGAATATATAGGTTTTGAAGATTACATGTTTAAGTCTTTAAGTTCTGTAATCTTGTAATCTTCAAAACCTATATATTCTAGCAGCAAAAAGAACTAGCTAAGAGGAAACTCCCGTTGCTGCAAAAGAACGTTCTGCATGAATCAAACAATAATTATTGATTTCAAATTTTGACACAAGGTCAGCAGTTTCGGAACGCGGGGTAAGTTGATTACATCAACCCCAGTGTTCAACTGGTACCTATTTTATCGACTTCGAAAATATGAAAGGCAAAGTCGACCTCGACATATTTTGAACTCAGAACTTAAAGACAGACGAAATGCTGCTAAGAATTTTGCCCGGCGTGAATCAAACAATAATTGTTCGAAGCTAATTATTTCAAGCATTACATGGGTTCTAGCGAAGTTACTTTAATTTTGAAATTCCCAATTTTTAAACTTTATCTTTCTACACGGAACATTCGGTTGTGATGTTCGAATCTCTTATTCCTACATATATACACATACATATATGAAGATATAAATATGTGTGCATGCGTGTGTGGGGGCGTTTACACATACATACATACATACATACATACATACATACATACATACATACATACATAGCCTTGTGCTGTCTTGTAGTTGAGAAGCTTTATTTAAAGCGTAAATTTTAAATGTCTCGACTGTACAGGATTGTCTAAATCGTCGCTAATAATTGAGATTCTGATTTCAAAGCCATCGTAGAGAAATGCATACGTGTAGGAACAAGTGGTCTGAAGAAGATCAGCGAATAAACCGATCAAAACATAATATCATACTTAGATACTGAAGATGAGATTAAGTTTAAACATTTTTTTACTATTTGTGTTCGTTTATATACACAATGTTACCTCAAGGTCCAGTCCTTGTTGCGGTGTGGTGGCTTGTATGCCTCATTTACACTGGGAGTTATGCCAGGGAGTGCAAGCTTTTGGTAGGGCCTCACATGCTAGTCAGGTTAAAGAATATAGGCCAGATAAATATTGATCATCCCTTCGCAGAAATATAAATAGGTTTACGAATGGCAGCACTCCTACTGAGATAAAAAGAGGCATCGATGACAATTCAAACCAAAACCCTAGGAGAGGACTGCTTTTTGCTTTCTTTTCGGTGTCCAAATGGAGAGAAGTAGAATCGACAATCCTGAGTGGAGAACAGTGAAGAGAAGTCAACAATGACTTGTATTGCATAAGGAGCAATCGACGTAAGTAAAAGGCAAAATATACACACTGATAACATTACATAGTTCATATCATGCCACTGCTAAATTTCTTACAATAAATCACATATACTATTCATATTTAATTAACGAGAAATTACTTTAGTGTCATTATTGCGTTACTGTACTGCAACCCTGTGACAGTCTGTACCTGTCACATACTTCCTACAGAGTTTAATTCAACAATTCGTTCCTTCGTAAGAACAGTACTCGTTTATTTTATTTTATTCTTTTCTCCAATAATTCCTTCTGTGACTAGTCACACATCTAGAATACTAAGCTTTTTTTGCTTCTTCTCATACATGTTGTCTAAACTGTATTTGATATATATAGCGGTATACAGCTTATCTGCTGCATATATAACAACTGCCTCTTCAATTGCAATTTGCAGTGTTAAAGAATTTAGTAAGTCGGTAAAAATGTTGACGTGTTAGAAATGTGCTAGTTGTACAAATTTAATTCATAGTCGGTAAAAAGAAGAAAGAAAGAAAAAGTAAAAAAAGAAAATACAAAGCAAAATAAAACTAACTCTGCATTCCTATCGCTTTCTTTTCAGGTAATTTAATTTTCTACTGCAGAATTTTATTTTTAAGTTTTCTGAAATATTACTTTAGTGCTTATTGTTCAGTTTTATTATTGCTGATGGTTAGTGCGGTTGTTGCTGTTGTTGTTGATGTTGTTGTTGTTCGTATTATATAATTCTATAGATCGTTTTAGAGTAGTCAGACGGTTTCTATGTGAACCAGTTTGATTTGCATATATTTCCAGGTGTCAATGAGTTTACCAATACTAAGCATCGTAGTCTTTTGTTAAATTTCGTTTTTGTTTTTGTTGATTTTGTTTTTTACGTTTCTGTGAACACAATAATACTTCACTTAACGATCTCCTATTTAACAACACACTGCTTTAACGAATTTTTTCAATCATAAAAATAAAAATGTAATATTAATTGCGCAAAATAAATATTAAACATTCATAATTATTGCTTTAATAGCTTAGTTACCTCGATGCACCTCGATAATAGACGTATGAGTGTTTTGGTTGGTTCATTCGGTATTTACTTTGTATATTGATGTTGTGTCTGCACACAACATTCACATTACCCCTGCCACTCTTTCGTCTTAAAACTTTTAGATCTATTCATTATCAATTTATTCAGTCACTATGAAAATATATCTGACAGTGAAGATGCTTGCTTATACCTTCACTCTCAAAGGGATCGACGAAGTCTACTTATATACTCAAAAGGCGACTAGAGATTTTTGAAACACAAGAGTCAAATTTCGAACTTGCACTGAAGTTGCTATAGATCTCATTTTATAAGTATATATATATATATATATATATATATATATATATATATATATATATATATATATATATATATATAATAATAATAATAATAATAATAATAATAATAATAATAATAATAATTTTCCTCTTTTCAGGGTTGCTTTGGCACATTTTTCTAATCCGAATTTCATATCTATTTCCTTGGTAAAGCCGTGTACTGTCTGTAGTAGTGTTTCTAGCTCTTAGTCGTTTTTAGCATGTAATTTTAGGTCATCCGTATATAGAAGGTGGCTGACTGTTTTTCCGTAGCATTTGTAACCGCATCCAGTTCTATTTAGCAATTCTGTTAAAGGTGTGAGTGCCAGGCAGAACAGGAGTGGAGAGAGCGTGAATCCCTGGAATATTCCTCTTCTAATGGGGATGGCTTTCGTTTTCACAAGTCCCTCTTTTGTTTCGAGCTGTAGCACTGTTTGCCATTTGTTCATTGAGTGCCCTATGTATTTTATAATAATTGGTGCCACCTTGTTTATAGCTAGCGTTTCCAGAATCCACGTGTGGGGAACACTGTCGAAGGCCTTTTGGTAGTCCACCCAGGCCATACTGAGGCCTTTCTTCTTTCTGCGGCTGTCTTCAGTTATGGCAATAATTGATCTTCAGTTATGGCAATAATTGATCAATAATTGATCTTTACAGCCGTATGAGCCCTTGCAGCATCCCTTCTGCTCTTCTGGAAACAGGTTGTTATTTTCCAGGTGTTTACTCAATCTCTGCGATATTATTGCAGTAAAGGCTTTGTAGATCGTAGGGAGACAGGTTATAGGTCTATAGTTTTGTGGTTTCTCCGTTTCCGTGGATTTGGGGATTAAGATGGTTTTCCCTCTTGTGAGCCATTCAGGCATTGTCACTGGCCCTGCTAGTATGCTGTTAAAGTTTTCTGCCAGCTTTTTATGCATTCTTGGCAGGTGTTTTAACCAGAAATTGGGGATCTTGTCGTGTCCAGGTGCCTTCCAGTTGCTTAGTCTTTGCAGTGTCTGGGTGACCTCTTCAGTTGTTATAGGGGCCCAGAGTTGCTCAGGTGCTAAGTTCGTTGTTTTAATAGTCCTTTTCTGGGGTTGTTGCTTCACCGACCATATTTGTTTCCAGAATTTCTCTAGTTCTTCTGCTGTTGGTGCTGCAGTAATGTCTATTTTATTTTTACCCAGTTCTTGGTAGAGTTTTTTGGGGTTGGATTTGAACTGTTTGTTTTGTTCAAAGAAATGTTGGCGTTTCTCATACCGGCGGATCCTTTGTGCTTTGGCAAGGATGTCTTGCTTTAGTTTTTCTTTTGCCTCAGGTAAGTCTTTTTCTGTAATGCTGTATTTGTACAGTATTTTTGTTTTCTTCTTGTTACTTAGCTGTGTTAATTGTTTACTAATTTCGTTGAGAATCGATAAATCTTTTCTCTTTTTTTTTAATTTTGAGCTGGATGTTATTTATCCACAAGGTCTGTTTGGGTGGTAGAACTCCTGTTTGGATGGGTTTGAGTGAGTATCCTGCTTCTTTTGTGGCTGCAGTGGCTGCCGCATATATTATGTCATTTAGCTCAGTGACGGCCAGGTTTATGCTATTTATTATTGATGTTGTTTTATAGTCTATTTTGATTTTTGGGAGATATAATCTGTGGTCCATTCTAAGATCTGTGGTTTTCAGTTCTTTGGTTATTCTCATTTTCATAGTATCGTAATTATTAGGTTTCCCTTCGTTATTCCCAGGCTTTAGATTTGTTTTGCTTTCCTTTTCATTCATATGTTTGTCTGTGGTGTTCTGGATTGGTGCTTTTTGTACATTATTATACATCTCTACGGTCTGGGTTTGTTGTTTTTTTGTTTACTTCGTTTTTGCCGGAAATGTTACGTTTGTCCTCGTGTTTTGCTATCTCAGTGTTTATATTATTATTTGGCATTGCTGTGTGACTACTATCTATATTTTCCTGATCTATTTTTCCTTTCAATTGTTCTATTTCTATTTCTGATATTTTTTTTGCTTTTAGAATATATCTTCTTATGTTAGCTAGTTTGTTAGGGTTCATTGTTTTATCGAGGTCTATATTTACATTATTTTTCTTCCATATTTTATATGTATGTGTTGTTGCGTTTTCGTTTTTTGGGTAGAGCACTGCTGTGAAATAGGCGTGTAGTATCGAAATGTATTCCTCACGTGTCCATTTATGCCGTTTTGGTTTTGTTTGCGGGACATGAGGAACAACGTCCGGCCCTTTATTTTGACGGTCATCGTTTTCGTAGGGTACCGGGTCGTTTATTTCTGTTGTCAGATTGTTTTGCACGTTCAGATCTTCGTACTTTTTTCGTAACAAGCTTACAGTACGCACTTCTCGGTTGTTATTCTTGGGTGTAATAATACCGGTGTTATTTAAGCTGTTTGTAATTTTTTTGTACATGGTGTATTGGGGTTCGAAGATGGTCTGATTTTGATGTAACACGTGTGTTTACGAACGCTGTGCGGGTAGTGGAGGTATCAAGTTAAAATACATTATATTTGGAAAAATAGAAATAAATTTCAATGTGTATTACTTACTCAGATATAGTCCAACCCTTTGTCAGCTATCTTTTTGGCTCCATGCGATGTCTTTATTTCTGATGTTTTGGGATAAGTTTCGGAGCAGTGATTTATCGTTCTCACATGTTAAACTTCCTGTTCTGCCTGGCACTCACACCTTTAACAGAATTGCTAAATAGAACTGGATGCGGTTACAAATGCTACGGAAAAACAGTCAGCCGCCTTCTATATATGGATGACCTAAAATTATATGCTAAAAACGACAAAGAGCTAGAAACACTACTACAGACAGTACACGGCTTTACCAAGGAAATAGATATGAAATTCGGATTAGAAAAATGTGCCAAAGCAACCCTGAAAAGAGGAAAATTAGTTAAAAGCAGCAATATAACACTAGATAAAGCCAATGAAATAAGAGAACTAGACGAAAGCCAACCATACAAGTATTTAGGAGTCAATGAACTAGATAGGATACAACATACACAAATGAAAGAAAAAATAAAGAAAGAGTACTATAGACGAGTTAGATCAATACTAAAAACAGAGCTCAATGCTAAAAGCAAGATAATGGGTATCAACACTTTAGCTGTCCCAGTTATAAGCTACAGCTACAACATCCTTAACTTGACACTAAACGAACTATGTAAAATAGACAGGAAAGCAAGAAAAATAATGACAGCATATAGGATGCACCACCCAAAATCTGACATAGAAAGGCTATATATACAACGCACAGAAGGTGGCAGGGGTCTTATACAGCTAGAAAACTATTATAAAATAACTACCATAGGACTGCAAAAATACCTACTCCAAAAGCAAGGGAAACTAATACAAATAGCCACAAAACACGAGCAAAACAAAAAACAGTTTTCAGTATTTAAGGAAGCTGACAAATACAAACAAGAAATCAATCTACCTAACAAATACGAAGAAGAAGAAGAAGAAGAAGAAGAAGAAGAAGAAGAAGAAGAAGAAGAAGAAGAAGAAGAAGAAGAAGAAGAAGAAGAAGAAGAAGAAGAAGAAGAAGAAGAAGAAGAAGAAGAAGAAGAAGAAGAAGAAGAAGAAGAAGAAGAAAAACAACAAAAGCTATAAAACAAATGAAATCCAAACTAAAACTAGAACAGCAACGAACCATAATAAAACGATGGCAAGAAAAGCCCCTACATGGTAAATACTGGGCTAAACTAAATGCGAAAGAAATAGACAGAGAAAAATCCCAGCAATGGTTGAGAAGCTCAGGACTCAAAGCAGAGACTGAAGGATTTTTAATTGCTGCACAAGACCAAAGCCTCCCCACCAAAAATTACCAAAAACACATAATGAAAAGAAATATAACAAGTAACTGTAGAATATGTGGAGATGGACAAGAAACAATAAATCATATTATCTCTGGCTGCCCAGTCCTGGCTAAGAAGGAATATATTCACAGACACGACAGAGCTGGGACCTATATACACTGGAAGCTATGCCAACACTATGGAATAACAACAGAAAAAAGATGGTATAAACACACGCCAGAAAAGGTCACAGAAAACGAGAAAGCAACCATACTCTGGGATATGCCAATATACACAGATAGAGAAATTAAGGCAAATAGACCAGATATAGTTGTCAAAGATCATGAAGAAAAAAAATGCTTTCTAATTGATGTATCAATACCAGCAGATGACAACGTTTCTCTAAAAGAAATGGAAAAACTTTCAAAATACAAAGACCTGGAAATAGAGATAACTCGAATGTGGAATCTAAAAACAGAAACAATTCCTATCATAGTAGGTGCCTTAGGTATAATAAAAAAATATTCAGACAAATACATAACAAAAATACCAGGACTTACAAATATATATAACACACAGAAAATTGCACTACTGGGTACTGCACACATTCTACGCAAAACACTTTCAATACAGTAAACATAAGAGCACCACAGCAAACCACAGCACAGAGCTGCGCTCGGTAGTGAAGTGAAAGCGCGTTATAAAAATAAAACTACTGAACAATAATAATAATAATTATAATAATAATAATAATAATAATAATAATAATACAAACTAGCAGGGCCCCTGAATATTTCACGGAATTAATGGTAGACTTGGGTTATTTCGTTTTGCTCACGATTCCTTTCTTATAATTATTACTTTGAAAAACCCAAATGAACACTGTGAAATTCTTTATTCGAATTTTAACATTTTTACCAAAATAGCATGTTAAGATATAAAAGTTAAAGGGAAAATGTGAAAAGAATGTCTAGTTTTTTTTTCAAATAATTTTCTCTTATTTTCTGTTTGAAATACCTGAAACAATTTCAAAATTTATTTGTCTACTTGTATTTAGCATTTACCTAAAACTTATTCAAAGACGGTTAGCTTTTTCGAAAGCGTCAAATTCTTTGAAAATAGTTTAAAAAGTCAGCTTATTCTTCAATTATTTAATAGCATTTTCTTTAATTCTTCATTGTCGACTTTCTCCATACTTTTAGATAGTTATATTCCCACTTGGTCACATCAAAATTTTACTTTGAAATTCTCCCGTATACCTTTGAATAGCATTTTTACTTGTTCTTAGAGTTAGTATATATATCGAAAAGCCGTTGAAATAAACAACTGTTCTAATCCTTTATAGATATGAAACGGTTTGTTTTAGTATGACAACAATCGAACATCTCATAAAAAAGGGATAACAACTTTTACATGAAACTATATTCTATAGTTTTTTCTTCTGTTAGTTAATCACAATATAAACCTTCGTTCAATATTTTTCCACGAATAGTATATGTGCAATTGAAGTACTTTCACAGTGCATATTTACAGCTTCCATCCCTGTAAGGACCTCCTGCGAAAAATTCCAAATATTAAACCGAGGTAAGGTTAAGATAAAAGAAAACTTTCAGGAACTCCAGTGAGTAATAACTTTTAAAATTAGAACTGATTTAACACTAAACCTCAACGTTAACATGTGATGAAACCCTTAAGATTGTGCAAGACAAAAGAAATGCTCTTCCAGGTTACTGAAGTATGAAGCAGGCCAAGGAGTCCAAGATGGGTTACTCGTTATCAATAAGAAATATATATGTGATCACTGAGCAAAATTTGAGTCCATAAGCATCTAGGTAATCTATGCCTCCAAGGAATGGAAAAGCTGCAATGTTAAAACATCGAAAATAAACGAAGTCGTCCAGCAAGCAGCTCTTTAAGAAAATAAACCCCAGTTTTTCATCAGAAGATTGTATGTTTAATACAACTCAATGAATGGGAAGAAAGTGCAATTACAAAAATTATTTATAAAATACATGGAAAATTAATAAGCACCACATTTAAAAGTTTTAATACTTTCTACAGTATAGCAAAACAGAACCTGTCGTTTTCGGATATTGAGGATGAGACGGAACTACCAATATAAAGTAGATAGGACAGGAAAATAGTACTTCATTCTGATAAGGCGGTTGTTAAAATAATTTAACATAATGCGTGGAAATTAAAAAGGAAAGATTTGTGAAAATAATTCAACAGAATTTTATAAATGATATGCTATTTCAAGTCAACTGGATTTTATTATTTTTGTGACATTTGAAGGTAATGATTTCTTAATAATTTTATTAAAAATTCAGGACAACATAGATTACAAATTATATATATATATATATATATATATATATACATACAGATAAGGAAATAATTTTATTCTGAAGTGCAAGATAATACTAATAATATATCATGAACAGGACATACTATCCATATTTTGCAGAAAAATCTGTCGGCGGTCCCTGCATTTGAGAATAGAATTATTTCCCTATCTCTATCTTTCAATACATCTCAACGCTTCTAAAGTAAACTTTGTTCGTTGACTTTCATCAATTGAATTTAATATATATATATATATATATATATATATATATATATATATATATATATATATATATATATATATGTATGTATGTGTGTGTGTGTGTGTGTGTGTGTGTATTTATCTATGTATATATGTATGTGTGAGTGTGTATGTGTGTATGTGTGCATATATATATATATACATGTATATATATATATATATATATGTGTGTGTGTGTGTGTGTGTGTGTGTGTGTGTGTGTGTGTCTATATGAGTTAGAGGTTAAACAAATATCTAAGGGATAATATATATTCTATACACTATTGGATGTATGCCTATGTATTTATATACAAATGCTTACTGTTGTAAGGCAATAGCGCAATTGAATAATAGGTTTGGGTGGAGGTAAACAAATGTTTATCCAGAATTTATAAGGCAAAGAAGAAAACGGAGAAGATAATTACTTGACAAAACATCAGCTTTCAAACATCAATTGTATCTATCTAATTATTACAATCATATGGATAAATAAATAAGAACAAATGAGTGAATAAAACTTTATTCACTCATTTATTCTAATTTTGTCCACTCATTTATCCTTATTTATTCATTTATCCATGTGGTTGAAATTAATAAATAGATAGATTCAATTAATGTTTGTAAGCTGATGTTTTGTCAACTAATTATCTTCCCATTTTCTTCTTTGCCTTATATATATATATATATATATATATATATATATATATATATATATATATATATATAATGTACTGTTCCGTGATAGAGTATTCAACAAAAAAAAGTACTTCATCTGGTGAGAGATAAATATTATTTATTTAAAGGATACAATACATGTTTTTAAGTGCTACTAATAGTTTCATATGTTGAGAAATATCTGAAACATGTTCGTCAGGCGCACAAACCGCATATCATAACGAACTAAAAATACTGGATAAGAGAAGAAATGCGAAAATATTGAGAAGGCAGCATATAGAAAATGCGAAAGGTCAAAAAAGGGGATAACGTAAAACAGAAAAACGGAAAACGAAAACACAGAAACGAAAACGTTTTTGTTCGGCTGCAGGTCAGTTCTGATCGTGGAGACGTATTGTCAAAGTCATTCAGTCCATAAGAATCCCGTCATTTCTTTTCAGATAGATGTATTAGCTTTTTCAGAGAGCAGGATGCATAAGATCTTAAGCAGATTATGCTTGTTATTTGTAGCAAATAGGCCGACCACATAGGGACGCCCACGCTGGCAGTGAGAATAATGGGGGCACTGGTGATGTCATTATCACCGGATTTTGAATTTTCTGGTTGATGACGTCAAAACTGTACCAGCTAAACGAGTTAGTTTTGAAGCAGCCCCTGGTATTTGCAACCTATAATGTGATATCTATATCAAAATGGCGTTATATTTTTCTATGAAGATGGCTGATTTGACTAATCTTCCAAGCTTTTTACGCGTATTTTATAAAAAGAAAATACCTTTTACTATCAATATGAGCTGTTTTTTCTGATTTGTGTGTTCATGTTTATGCGTGTGTGTTATACATTATATGAAATGGATCCGTGTATTAGCTGCATGGTCAACCGGTAAAGACTAAAACTTCCCACAAATTTCTCCGTCTCACCATTTTGATTTCTCTCCTACTGTCCTCAAGCCCTCTTACTCTCCCCCACGCAATGGAATACAGAATGGATATTCACACGTACCTGCCTAAATACAAATATTCACTGGCATTTAAAGATACATATCATCATATATATATGACATATATATGATATCGTTTTACCTAAAAGCATAAGAGGGTATTAGACATATAACATATATATGCATTGTATGTATACCTTTGTATACGTGTATATACATATACGTATATATATATATATATATATATATATATATATATATATATATATGCGCATACATACACACATATATACACACTTATATAAATAAGTATATGCAGATATACTTGTGTATATATATATATATATATAAGGATTTACTTTTCGTAATGAAATAAAAACCAATGTTGTGTATAATATAGAACATTTATAAATAGAAGGTCTTACAGCTGTTTCCAGGATATTTATTATAACCCTTCATCGGAGACGATGTGAGAGGATGGTTAAGCAATAGTTAGTTTAGTTAAGATAGGAAATAGAGAGTGAATGTAGGCATATCGTATTTGTAAATTCATTGTTTAGGCAGAATGGTATACATATAAGTTTCCAATACCTTGTGAGTAAACTCCAATAGTCCCTCCGATGAAGGGATATAATAAATATCCTGGAAACAGCTGTAAGACCTTCTATTTATAAATGTTCTATATTATACACAGCCTTGGTTTTTATCTCATTACGAAAAGTAAATCCTTATATTCACACGCTGATATATGACCTACGTTGGACCCCTTATTCGCATAACCACCGAACCTGGAGATTAACTGTGGTCTATCCATAGCACTTACTCAGCATTAGCTGAAACCTCTGGGTCTAATTGACACCACTATCGCACATGACCTATATATATATATATATATATATATATATATACAAATGCACATACATATCATATGCGTATATAGGTAGATATATACGCATACATACATATATATATTTATTTATATAAACGCGTATATATAGATATACATATATAGGTATATATATATATATATATATATATATATATATATATATATATATATATATATATATATATATATATATATATATATATATATATATATATGTATGTATGTATGTATGTATGTATGTATGTATGCATAGAAACATACATATCATATACATATATACTTAGATTCACAGAGAAACGCTAACACACATGATGACAGAGACAGCCACGTTTACATTGATACTATTATGATGACATCATTTCGTACCAGTTTCACTATTTTCAATAAACATCCCACATAATTCCATTACTGTCCGTCTTTCTTTCTCATACATATGGGAACGCCTGCGCGCGTGCGCATAAACACACACACACATACATACACACTCACGGACATACAAATGGCTATGTGTGCTTGTGTGTGTATATGTATATATATATATGTATATATATATATATATAAATATATACATACATATGTATATACACACATACATGTGATTTATTCATTCATATATATATATATATATATATATATATATATACACATATACATATATATACACATATACATATATATATATATATATATGGATATGCGTACGGGAGCAGGGAATGTTTGAAACCGGATATACAAGAAAACGAGGCCTCCATCTGAAGGGCTGTTTTGTATGGTTAGCAATAATGTAAACAATGAGAGCACGGTGTTTTTAAGTAAGTATGTATTTATAGGTGCGTGTGTATGATAGTTAGGAATAGTTATATGTATACATTCGTCTGTATGCTCATGTGCGTGTGTGTATGTGCGTGCATGTGTGTGTGTGTCTGTGTGTGTGGTTTGGTTAGACATAAAATCAGCTGCTAGGAGGCGTGAGTGTGCTAAGAATCATTGAGAATGAATAAAAGAATGAAGGTAGACGAATACTTATGTATAATAAAGACCACTTGAGATTTTCAAGTACGAATGAAGAAACTCTACTTGATGGAGGTTGTCTTTGTAAATGTCAACCACCATTCTAATGGCTATGGTGAGTTGGTTGTGGTGATTATAGTAGCGGTAGCGGCGCAGTCAGTAATAGTAGTCTCGTTGGAATTTTAGTGATGTTGTTGGTAGTTATGGTAGCTGATGTACTTTAGCTATAATGATTTTAGTGGTGGATGGAGTGAGAGATAGTGAAGATGATGCAGTGATAGAGGCGATGTTGATGGCAGTATCGTTGTTGTTGTTGTTGATTGTGGTAGTAGTGGAAGTAATGGTCATGGTGGTGGTGAGGTGTGATAGTGTCATAAACGGTTGTTCGGATGCGACTGTTGACGGTTTTCTTGATTGGTGTTATTAGGTTGTTAATGCTATATCAGTGCTTTTACTAGTCTTGTCAGTAAAAGCGTTGGTTGTCTTGATGGTGGTTGTATTAGTGTTTCGTACATTTACGGGCAACATATACAGTTCCTGGTTGGGATAACAATAATGTAGCTTTGGTAGCAAGGTGGTGATGCTTATTTTTTGTTGTTTTTGTAATATGTCTGCAAGTTATATATATATATATATATATATATATATATACATAAATTTAGTGAATGGAGTAAAACGCATATGTTAACTGCATACTTTTATTTCCAACATATGTCTCGAAGATTACAAATTATATCTTCCATAGGAACCGGTGATGTTGTTAAGAATGTAATCTTCTCTTCAGGGAAATGCATGGGAACCAGCTTAAACGTAAGACATTTTAACCGAATATATGTTTAAGCTGGTTCCCATGCATATCCCTGAAGAGAAGATTACATTCTTAACAACATCACCGGTTCCTATGGAAGATATAATTTGTAATATTCGAAACATATGTTGGAAATAAAAGAATTCATTTAACATATGCGTTTTACTCCATTCACTAAATTTATATATACTCAAGTACTCAAAATAACAAGGAGTTTCTACCTCATAAACAGGAGTTACACCACAGTCATTTTGTGACCTTTGCTACCCTGGTATCTATTAACCAGTTTATTTTGTCCGAGTTATTTGTTAATTAGGAGAAAATAAATACATATAATAAAATATATATATATATATATATTGGTTTAAAATTTTGACACAGAGCCGACAATTTTGAGGGAAGGGCTAATCGATTAGATTGACCTCAATACTCAACTGGTATTTATTTTATCGACACTGAAAGGATGAAAGGCAAAGTCGATCCGGATGGCATTTGAACTAAGAGCGTAAAGTCGGATAAAGCACCACTGAGCATTTTGCCTGGCGCGTCGCGATTCTGCTAGCTCGTCACCTTACTCATAGTGTGTGTATATATATATATATATACAAGAATAAGGGCAGAGAATCGTCAATTAATAATAGAATTAATAATTAACAATTCTGCCAAGTAGTTCAGTGTGAAAAAAACCTTTATCGGTAAAACTATTTATCATTATAAATATACAGGGATTAGCAATTGAGTTGCTTCTCCAACATACTGAAAATTTAGAAATAGCAGTCAAAGAACTACTGATTCCAAACTACAAATTTTTCTCTAAAGTGGATGGCGATATTTATGGCACACATAGAACAAAAAACCGGAGGGAAAAGCGTAAACAAACCAAGCCGTTAGTTAATTGGATACGAATCGTTTCATGGTTAAGTGAATGGAAATTTCACTATTCCAATCTTCAGCCTCAATATTCTGATAAATTTGAAAGTGTCTCTAAAAAAATTCACGGTAATTTTTGGCCATGCGACACCAAAAATCAACGATAAGAAAGGCACTTACGAATTCATCGGCTAGCGAGTTCAGGCACCTCACCTCAAAGAAATCTATTCCATGTGCGTCACAAATAGTCCCGTATGAAAAAAGTCCTGTGTGGAAGGGATTACGGTTTAGCCATCTAACTTAGAGATATCAAATATAAAATATACAAGAATAAGGGCAGAGAATCGTCAATTAATAATAGAATTAATAATTAACAATTCTGCCAAGTAGTTCAGTATGAAAAAAACCTTTATCGGTAAAACTATTTATCATTATAAATATACAGGGATTAGCAATTGAGTTGCTTCTCCAACATACTGAAAATTTAGAAATAGCAGTCAAAGAACTACTGATTCCAAACTACAAATTTTTCTCTAAAGTGGATGGCGATATTTATGGCACACATAGAACAAAAAACCGGAGGGAAAAGCGTAAACAAACCAAGCCTTTAGTTAATTGGATACGAATCGTTTCATGGTTAAGTGAATGGAAAGTTCACTATTCCAATCTTCAGCCTCAATATTCTGATAAATTTGAAAGTGTCTCTAAAAAAATTCACGGTAATTTTTGGCCATGCGACACCAAAAATCAACGATAAGAAAGGCACTTACGAATTCATCGGCTAGCGAGTTCAGGCACCTCACCTCAAAGAAATCTATTCCATGTGCGTCACAAATAGTCCCGTATGAAAAAAGTCC
>NC_142930.1:101099460-101124460 GCF_046866305.1 Octopus bimaculoides | reverse complement strand
CCCTTTTACATACACACACATATATTCACACAGAGTTGAAAAGCTGTTTGATTTATTTTTTCAGCGTACAGTTTTCATCATCCCACTACCAAATATGACATCACCCCTTTCTTCCTTATTCATCTATCACCCTTTCATAAACTCGAGAGTAATATTATAGCAAATTATCTCGGTAACCATGGAAGCTATGAAAAAAATACAAAGCCCAGCATCAGCACCTGATCATTCTACACATCTGTGTAATTTTTCGCGCAATTCCACCCAGCCGTTTGACCGTGAATCTCAAGACAAGAAAGAATCGCCCATGTCAAATTTATATGTATAAGTGTGTGTGTGTGTGTGTGTGTGTGTGTGTGTGTGTGTGTGTGTGTGTGTGTGTGTGCTCAGTGAGCATGGAGGATGCTTACTGCCATTGGAATGTGAGGTAAGGAGCGGAGGGTGGCTATGAGCAGGATGAGAGAGGCAGCTGAAACAACCTCTTGTTGGCTTTGGAGCAAGAGAGAAGAGTTAAGCTGGAAACCAGGAGGAGATGAGGAGCAGTCACTTGGTCTGCTGACTCACCAACAGGAGGGTGTTACGGGTCAGGTTCGAAATACTCGATGAACGTTGGACACCGTCTAATGCCAATGCTCCATTCGAGTTGGTGAATGGAAAAAAGCACTTCCTTATATGTGTTATGCAACAATTCAGCTATGAGATGTAAGAGAAAGTGACACACTCCAGAGTCGCCCGTGAAGGTGGGAAGACGAGAGACTCAACAGGACAGATCCAACGGTAACGACGAGGAATGATTTACAGACACAGACGTAGCCCCAATTACCCTTAAATTGACAGATAGTGGGAGTGAAATGTCTCTGTGGAAAGGTCTGTAAGAATGCAAAAGGGCTGAAGATACGTCGGAATGTGGGAAGGAGGGAAGAGCCGCAGTTGCAGTTCTCAGTAGTAGCACCTGTTGAAATATCAGTAGTTGGGGAAATATCTGCAAGAATGAGAAAGTGCCCAAGATACATAGGTAGGTTTATCTTTCTGCACTCATGTGTGTGCAGAAGGAGTGCTGACTTCACTAGAACACATGGTGACATGGACAAGAATGAGGTTTAAGCCCAAAATATCGAGGAGCATGGTGATCAAGGAGCGGGGCAAAGTAACCGACAAAATCAGGCTGCAAGTGCAAGGAGAGACCTTGCTCAGGCTGACGGCATGCTGGAGCTAAGGGACATCATTGGAGTTACATGCAGAAGTCGCTAGGGTCTTGGTTCTCCCTATTTCCAACATTGGAAGAAAGAAGACACCAGGGAGAGGTGGGCTATGATGGGAGGCAGTCTATGACGAGCAGACACTAGGGAGAGGCGGTGCGATACCAGGATAAAGAAAGAAGAAAATCAAGAGCTGTGGACTATAATCTCAGGGTGCATGGACTAAATGGAACCTCCTTAAGAGAAATATTACATGGACTGACCTGTGAAGGCTGGAACATTTTCGCATCTCTTTCCCTGCTGCAGGCTGTGTATGACACACTCCCGTTGCCAAAAAACCTGCACAGACGGAGTTTGAGGGAAGACCAACTGTGTAGACTTTGTGGAGAAAGGGGTACGCTGGCATACATCCTGGCAGGGTGCGGAATAGCACTTTCTCAACGCAGATATAAATGGCGCCATGATAGGGTACATGCAACACTTGCTCACACTCTGGAGCAAGAAAGGCGCAAGAAAGGCGCAAGAAACATCACCACAAGGAGAAGGCAACAGCAACTAAGTTCGTGGAAGAGAGAGAGAGAGGCCAGTAAAGTCAGCAAAAACAATACATAGCTTGCTGCATGGATCTCAACCATGAGTTATGAAAGTGAACTTACGGGAGAAGTTGCAGTTTCCCAAAGTTGTCCATATAACCCTGAGGTCAGATATGGTCCTGTGGTCTGAAAAGGCCCAGAAAATTATTGTAATTGAACTTACAGTTCTGTGGGAAGAGTGGTGTCATGAGACCCATGAACGGAAGCGTGCCAGATATGAGAGCCTTTTGCAGGATTGTAGGGAGAACGATGGTAGGTATGGCTTTTCCCAGTCGAAGTTGGCTGTAGAAGATTTCCTGTTCAGTCGGCATGGAGGATGCTTGCAGCCATTGAAATGAGAGGTAAGGAGCGAAGGGTGGGATAGGCAGCTGAAAGAACCTCTTATTGGCTTTGGAGCAAGAAGATGAGAAGCAGTGACTTGGCCAGCTCTGCTGACTCACCAACGGGAAAGTGTTACGGTTCGGGTTCGAAACACCCGATGAACGTTGGATACTGTCTGATGACATCAGTTCCTTCTGGTCAAGACTCCATTCACTTTGGCGAATGGAAAAAGCATCTCTTTATAGGTGTTAAAATAAGGTGTATATATTAGTGAATGGTGATGGAGGTTTATGTGGTATTGTTGCTGGTGTTTATTATTTGGTCAATGTTGAGACAACAAACTTATGATTATGATTTCAAGCTGTAAATATTCTATCCATTTGGAGGTCTTCTGGAACTAAATTATCCAATGCGTTCTCACTCTTTTCAGAAACTGCTTAGTAGCAGGTCAAGAGACCGTGTGAAGTTTCCTTTGTTGGTTCGTTAGGATGCTTGATTTAGAGAGAAAGTAGAGTTGGTGTTGGTGTTGGTGTTGGTGAAGGTAATGGTATTAGTGACGCTATTGTTGGTTATTTAACGATGATTTTTGTTTGTGCAGTGATGCTGCAAGATTCTTTGGAGTGGTACAGAAGCTAGAGAAGCTAAAGTTAGAAATACTGATCTTCACCTGCTATCGGTTTTTTTTTTGTGGGTTGGAGATTGTCTGTTTGTTTTTGCAGATACTTTAACTGTTTCATAATGAAGATATATTCAGATGTAGATATCTCCAAATGCAGATATTGTTTATCTATTAAATATTCCTAAATGTTGAAATTCTTTAAATATTGTATTTCAAAATTAAAGTGATCTTAACAAAAGTCAATACGCCCGGAACAATACATCAAATGCTTATATACCAAACAAATATATCTTAATATATCTTGATATTTAAAATGCTGATAACTTTAAAAGTTAAGTTTCTATACACTGATATGTTAAATATGATGACAGTCTGCATTCTAAAATCAATCTTCTGTTAGTATTTAGCAACATAAATAAAAAAAAATACCCACAACAACAACAAGAAAGTGTTGGAGTAATTTCCAATCCCTCTTGTGAACGGAAACCGACAGTCATTTAGTGAGGACAACAAAAGTAGCCTGCAAGCACCTTCTGTTGAACGTTCCAGATGATAGGAGAGATTACAAAACGAAAGCCGCCCTCGCAATATTTCAGAAGAAATTTAAGAAATCCAGGAAACCAAGTCGCTCTGTTGACCCGGACGTAGTGTAAATGAACACTTCCTCTTACTCTCCGCCCAATATATGAGTATTAGAGTCTGTGACGTATATGGGTTTTAACTGTTGTTAGCTTGGAAGCATGATCATTTGATTAATGACCTCTAGCCACCTTCAGTACTTGCTCTCCTTGAATGACGTAAATACGCGTGAATCGTGTTTCGTTTGGATGTTTGGTCACTTCGGATCACAAGATTTAGATGTGGTAATCAGGATTTCCGGTACTTATGCACTTGCCCTTTATCTTGACAACTATGAGATGGTTCCGATGCGGAGAGTAAATACCGCCCTCATGACCAATTTGTTCCTAGAAGTTTGTTATTTCAAGTCAACTGAAGTTGAAGCTATTCTCCCACTTCAACACGAACTGTGGTATTGAACTTCTTTCGGCATGGCAATGCCAAGGACTATGAGAACAACGAGAACTACGCCAACCTCCTTCTGACTCGAGTATTTCGACCTGGTATTGTGGAAGGTGCACGAAAATAAGAGCTTGAAGCAACTTTTTTTAGATAAGGTTAGAATCAATCACTTTGTTTTCTCTTAGTAGATAGACTGCCGATGTGGTATTAAACTTTAGTCTGACATTTTAGTGTTTCTTAAATTCGGACCATATCTCCCCACTAATCAGTAAAGTGTTCCTTTAGTCTTTTTACAAGTTGTTTATCAGGCCCTCCAGTAATTTATTGGTAATTCGAACGACTGTGAATCTCATGCAGTCCCAAGTGAAGGGAAATCTTTTTTGTATATTCTACTCGCCTTTCTTTTTCGTGTTTCATTTTTCTTTTGCCAACATAGACAATTTGCTATTCTTCTTCAATCTTCATCACATCCACGTCACAAAACGAGATGGTTGCTCTACTAGTCGTAAACGCCTGATTGACTCTGTGTCGCAGAAAGACAAGTTCTCATTTCGGCTTTTTCTGTACTTAACCTCTCAGTTGAATTCAAGTCCCAGTAGCACAGAGAATGAAGCTATTTCTACAACTCTTACTATTCTCGAAGTTTGGATCAGAGGTGCAGTAGCAGCAGCTGCTGTCGTTCTCGCTCCAAGGTCTTCTTTTGCAATTGTCTGCTTCTTCTTCGCTAAGCAGAAATATTCACATGTGTAACAGCTAAGTTTTCTATCCAGCATTACCTGTCTATTGTCTTCTCCCAAAATAACGTACAACTCTAGGGTAACACTGTTTTTCTAAAGGACATCAGGACCAAAATGTTTATACATACCTCACCCGAATTTCAGACTCACGAACAATCCATGATTTTTACTGAGATTTGATATTCTTATAGATGAGATTTTAGGTAGTTCCTGCATTGCTTTGTATGCTTTGTAGTTGTTATGCCTTTATCTAGCAATAGTGTTTTATGCATGTTTTGATTAACTCGATGACTGCCAGTTATTTTTTTCCTACTCTTGGGAGACAGATTTTTTACTCTATTCTACTTATATGGTGCTTTCTTTGGCCTAAGCCATTAGTCTCTGGCTATACTGGGAAACTACTTCGTAATTCACATTTCTATTACATACTTTACATTCACATATTTGTTACATACTTTATCGATATCTGATTGTTGATCTGCTGAATTACAAGCTATAGGCATTAAACAACACAGAAACGGAGACGCGCACACACGCACGCACACACACACATACACACACACACACACACACACACACTCTCACACACACACACATACACACACTGAAAACACTTTCCTTGTATTCCACGTATTGGACTCGTACTTATTAAGCACACATCCACCACTTGATCCAAAACTTTTTATATACATATATATAAACAGTGTACTGCAAACATTTATACTGATCGACGAATAGTCAGTACGTATAAACGCATATTATCTTCCAAAGCAAGATCTATCGATTTTAATTGTTTAACTTTTTAGATTTTATTATTCTCATGTTCATGATTTCTTTCTTTAAAATTTCCCATTCTTATACAGGAAATATTTCTATTCTTAAATCTTTCCCACATTCTCTTTAATTTCAACTTTCGTTTGTGTTTTTCATGTTCGATTTTTGTTCCTGAATGTTCTTTGGTTTTGTTGTGGTTTGTTGTATTATTTGTTATGCACGTGTTATGTGTACAACATGTTTTTTATTCACCCTGTTTGATTTATGTTTCTGACTTGTATTTTTCATAATGTATTCTTTCTTTTATGTTTTCTAGTTTCATGTTGTATATATATATGTGTGTGTGTGTGTGTGTGTGTGTGTGTGTGTGTGTGTGTGTGTGTGTGTGCGTGTGTGTGTGTGTGTGTGTGTGTGTGTGTGTGTGTGTGTGTGTGTGTGTGTGTGTGTGTGTACATCCAGATGTTACACGAATATGTTGTAGCTTCAAATTTCGAATTGAGTGTCGGTTTTTAAAGTCGATGCGTAATATAGAAATATATTCCCTTTGTCTCCGCATATTCCTTTTCTGCTCTATTTTCTAAATTTGCTAAGTAAAGTACGCTCTATTTTCTAAATTTGCTAAGTAAAGCACGACTATTTAAATTGTCTACACTTTTCGTTATGTAGCGGTTTATTTATTTCTGGTGATACGGAGTAATTTACGCTCCGATTTTTCTTCTTCCTATGCATTAAATCCAAAGTAGGGATTTCTTTAATCGCTGACTAAACGATTTGCTTTGCAGTTTCTTTCTTTCTTGTTTCATTTTGTTTGTATGTGACACGCCTTTGTGTTACATGTCATCACGTCCAGCAATCTAAAGGTTACCATTACTATCTAAAAGTTACCATATATATTCATCTTTTAAAATAAAGTACTAGAAAAGTACTGAGCTAGACGGTAACAGCTAAATTCCACCCCTACTAGCCTTGTGCCTAAATTAGAAACCATTTTTATCATAGGCTACGAAGTGGTAGAATTTTTAGAGCCTCAGAGAAAAATTATTTGCAGTATTTTTTCCGGCTCTTTACGTTTTGAGTTCAAAGACTGCCGAGGTCCACTTTGTCAAATAAATACCGGTCGAGCACTGGTGTTGATGTAATCAACTAGCCCCCAACTCCAAAATTTTAGCCCTTATATCTATATTAGAAAGGATTATCATTAGTAGTGGTTGTTGTTGTTGTCGACGAACCCTTTTGCCGCAGTAAGGAATAAATATGGATCAGTGGTGTCAACTATCCTAAATTCTGGTTCTCGAACTTTCCAATTGATTACTTCTTATCTTTCTTGCGCATCATCAGCAATGTCATCCGATTCTGGATTGTATCTTATTAAATATGACATTGATTATACGAGCCACAAGGGTTTACTTGGACCCTCGTTTACTCATGCTTCTGTGACATTGAACAAATGAATACAAATTCCCACTATAATCAGTCATTCGTCTGTCCATGACATGGTAAACTTAATTATCGTGTTCTAAAGCCACACATAAACACCTATCGCAGATATGAACTCAGGAACTTATAATTAAATATCTTCTACAATCAATGATTATACTCTTACGATATGTAGCCTAGGGAAATTGCGTTAGTAAAACGAAACCTAGTTACATTCACTCTGGTTATATCGTTCATCTGTTTATGTAGTGAAATAATAATGTTCTTTCTTTCTTTCGCATACGCGTTGCTCTATTTACAAGTATAAACTCCCGATACAGTTTTTCTCACTATATTTTCTTGTTTTTAAGGAGTTAAATTTACTCTGTTGCCTACACAAACACCTGTTATCGTCTATTATATCTCTTGAATTTTATTCACCGCGCCAACACCCGCCATGCAACAGATTTGAATATTTTTCTTTTTTCTTTTTTTTTTTTGTTTTATCTCAACGGTATTTTTACTCAAATATCTTCGTTGTAATATCAAATTTGCTCTCAACAAAATACCAGAGATGATAACTGAATGGCTTTTCGTTTACTGCTGGCATCAAACAACAATTAATGTCGTCATGTCAAAGTTAAAACTATGTCGTGGATGCTAAAAAGTTCCTCCGGAACAAATATTTTAATGTATAGATAGGTTTCTTTATTAGCCACACAGGGCTCAACACAGAGTGGACAAAATACAAATGTAGAGTTTTTCTTTTCGAGGGGGTCGAAAACAAAGCAGAAAAAAAAACAAAAGTGGGGACAACGATGAAAAAAAACATCGCAAAACGTTTGGGGTATTTACAAAAAATACGAAATAATACAAAATATTCCCAATAAATGGGGAGGTTATCCGTGGAAAGAAAAACCTACGAAAAGACCACGGTAACCTCGGTCTTTAGTGTCACAGTTTGTTAAATAAAATTTCTTTTATTTAAGCAAGAAACGTAAGTAACTCTCTGTTTACAAAATTTTAAAACGTTTTATAGAATCAGAAATACATTTTTATACATACATACACACACACATTCACATATATATATATTACATACACATATATATTATATACAGATACATATCATACATATACATATATATATATGTGTGTGTGTATGTGTGTATGTATGTATGTATGCATATATATGTATACATATATATGCATATAAATATATATATATATACACACACATATATATCATATATATATATATATATATATATATATGCATGTATGTATATAGATAGATAGATAGATATCAATATATATATATATCGAGATATATATATATGTATATATATATATATATATATATATATATATATATATATATATATATATATATACGTACGCCCGATTGATTTGCTCTTTTTCATTAATAAATTTTTCGTATCTTTTTATTAATCTGTTATGTTTAACTTATAAGAGTAAAGTTCCTAGATCTATCGTATATTTTCATCGATTTTATCTTTATAATGTGGCTGCTTCATTATTGTAATTTTGCCATTTTTGGCAACAAGGATCACCGAAATGACGTGACTGATGTCGCCATCACCAGATTTAAAATGATAACTTGTTAGCTCCAAGATATTTTTAGCAGTCAGTAACTGTTTTATTTTTTGACTAAAGCGTTGTATATATATTTAAACATTTGTTATATATTTTTCTGCTAATAAAGCTTCTGTAGTTAATGTTCTAGACTTCTGTGAAATTCTATATATGATGTTTGCGTTATCAAAATTTGTTTTCTTATCTGTTTTCGTCTTGCAGTATAATGTCTCGTGTATTCTATACTACAATGCACTGTGTTTCCTTGCTATAAGTGTATAGTTATGTAACGAATAGTTCGTACTTCTACCTGTTTATTGACCAATAGAGCAGTCTCAATGATCGGAAATTTATGAAGTTTAAAGAGCAAAGACATAAATGAATTTAATGTAATTATAGTCTTTTTCCGGCACCCAGATGACAGAATCGTTACCACACTGGGCGAAATGCTTAGCGGCATTTCGTCCGGCTTTGTGTTCCAAGTTCAAATTCCGGGTCGACCTTGCCTTTCATCTATTAGGATCGATAAAATAGGTACCAGTTGAATACTGGAGTTGATTTAATCGACCTAACCCCTCCCCGAAATTGCTGGCCTTGTGCCAAATTTCGAAACCAATATAATTGTACTTTGTCATGTACTGAGTGTGTTATTTTTATTCATTATAAACAACATATATATATATATATATATATATATATATATATATATATATATATATATTAGCTTAGACTTGGGCGGAGGGCAACCAGATGGAACAGTCTCGAGTGTAACTGCCCGAAACTGTAAGGACATCTGGTAACTTGACTGACGAAATAGGGCCATGAATGACCCGTCTTCTTTTGCCCTGTCCCTCTAATTCTTGTTTTTCCTGTCCGCCTTTGTGTCGTCTATCTGTCCGAATGTCTTATTGTCCTGTATTGCGTTTTTGTTCCATTTTTTATATTTACATATAATTATAGCGGCATATGTACACACTTGTGCTCACCTTTTAATAGGTATTTATCTAAATTTTCTAAATTGTTTCAAATATAACTGCCCGAAACTGTAAGGACACCTGGTAACTTGACTGACGAAAGAAAGGCCACGAATGACCCGTCCGCCTTTATATCGTCTATCTGTCCGGTTGTTTTAGTGTTTTACAAGCCCATTGTATTATTTGCTTTTTTCTTATGGGAAGAATCGGCACAGCTGATATACAGTTAATGGAATAATGGAAGTTATTTTTTTGTTTAATAGTGAAGGACGAGGGTACAATTTGCGTAGGTTTGCATGAAAGTGCTGCTTTCTGTTCTTAAGTAGGATCAGAAACTATGTATTATTTCATCGTAGAAAAGGGGGTTAATACGTTTTCAAACTTTTAATTTCCCTCTGTCCCCACCGCAATTTCTTAATTTGTAACATCTTTTCAATTTTTTTTCCCTGTTATCTACGTAGAAAAATACACAGATTACGAATCTGGGAAATATATATATATATATATATATATATATATATATATATATATATATATATATATATATATATATATATATATATATATATATATATAAAAGTGAATCATTGGGAGTGTGTAGCTTTCTGAAAGTGGTGAGGTGATGGGTAAAATTCTTAAAGATTCGTATTCTCTGGTTTTTTTCTCCATAGATTACCAAGAATTAATATTTGAAAAAAATTAAAAATTAATTCTGTATTTCGCTTGTTCAAATTCCGCCGGGGTCAACTTTGTCATTCATCCTTTCGGAGGGGATAAATTAAGTACCAGTGAGACACTGGGGTCAATATAATCGACCGGTCCCCTCCCCCGAAAATTCAGGCCTTGTGCCTATAGTAGAAAGTATTTGATTGTTCTGGTCTTAACATCAGTTGGTAAGAATAGAAGTCATTTGATGACACCCTTTTGTTAGTAATTGGCTATCCTATTGCAGGTTCAATCCGAGGAATATTGAAATAATATCCATCTTGTCTATTCCACAGAATAAGATCATAAGAGGGATGAGTCTATGAAACATGTTTAAGTTTGTTATCTTGAACACGAATGAGAATATCATGGTTTGCAATGGGATCACCAACCATAAGGATGGCTACTTCATTAGTCGTGGGTTCATTAAAACAGCGTAAAATGTTCTTTACTATAGTTTACTATAGACGTAACGAACGCAGAAACACGCGCACAAAGAATTAATAATGTTGAAAACAGCAAAACGTACACACACGAAGTTCAAGCGAAACGAAATGTAGTCAATATAGGTGCAAAACATAATTTCTGTAACATATAAAAAAAATGGAAAGTCATCAATTTAGCAAAAAATTAGTATGTGTCACCAATGTAAGAAAGTACAGAATGTCAACATTTATTTGGAACATTACTAAATGTTATAAAATTCACGATTGAATGAATGTCACGATGAAGAAAGTGAAAGTCCTAGGCATAATTCAATTTTTCATACAAAAATAATCTATTTTACAATTTTGAAACGAACACTGAACCAAGTATGTAAAAAGGAAGATGCTGGATTATTATGGTTAGAAAGAAAAAAACATTTTGCATTACGATTATAGTTTTGAGGAAAATAAGACTAATAAAAAATAGAGTGTTGTTATAGTCTTTCAAACTCATGTCATCTTTAATCGAGGAGATATGAGTAAAAGTGACGGTGGTCTAGAGTTCAAACCTCCCAGCAAAACAGAAAGCAAAACTGAATGCTTCTTAGAAATGATACGTTAAACGGATGAAAACGAAAACTTACAATATCTATCCTGTATGTGATAAAGAAATATACAAGCCATAATAGATGAATATCAAACTATTCATTTTACCCAGTATAACATATAAATGAACAAAAAGAGATGTGGCGTTTATTCACTTTACCCGGAAGCTTTCATTTCACCAAAAGCTTTCTCTTTTGCCGTATGTGCAGTGGTAGGGTTGAATTTTCCACCGACCAGCACTGCAAATGCATTCTAACGGAGATCATCGCATCTTATTTCTTATTAGTACCGTGTATCCAATAAGACCGTTCTCTTATTTTAAAAGATGATGGAGTGTTATATGAAAACAATATTTAGCTGCTATTCCTGACCATGTAGTTGCTCCCTTATGTCATTATTGTTGTTGTTTAGCACCAATAAAACTTAGAAAAGATTTGTGCCCTAAAGCATTCTAGCCATGACCACCTTGTCTCTTGTATGTATATAGGATTACATTCTTCAATGTGATCATTCTTTTCTTAAGATGGTAGATTGAGATCTGTTGGAGGGGAGGAGATTTGACTGCTGTTTCTACCAATTCAAACTACTACATGAAGGCTCATTTGTTGTCTCATCCTTTGTGGTGTTGATACAATACATATGGCGTTTTGTAAGTGATAACCCGTTTACTTCATAAAGGGTGGTATACACGGCCAAAATACTGTTGTAGATAAACACAAAATGAAACATCTTAACGAGATAGAGAGGGATACTGTGTTAGAACCCACTCACATTCTTTATCTTTCCGACCTGTTTACTGCACTCACTCACTCACACGCGCGCACGCGCATACTATACCGACGTTTTAAATTTCTATCATTACTTCTCTCTCTTCCTCTCTCTCTCTCCCTCGCACACACACACATACACACACACTCACACCCTCATTCACTCTGTTCCTCTTCTGCTGTTTCTCTCCCGCAAAACACCGCAGGAGTACTTATCACCGCTCTTTCTCCCTACAAGCCCCTTCTAACAAAATGTATATATATATCTCCCTCTCCACAAATGCACATTTCCCTACTACCTCTTCCCATATTTACTACAAACTCCCACCCCTCCACCCTTCTTCCCTCATTCCGTTTTCTTCATTCTATCTCTTCATCCTCCTCAGACGACGACGACGACGATTCTTAACCTTACCCCCTGACAACGAATATCTATCTCCTTACAATCACATATCCTAGCAGCTACCGAATCCCCATTTTTATCTTCTATTCATCTGCCTAATCTCGTATATTCCCTACCACACCCATTCTATTTTCCCATCCCACCCCGTCAGAACCCCAAACCTTCCCAAACCTTCCCTTTCCTTTCCAATCTTCTCCGATCCAACAAACAACATTCTTTTCGCTGTTTCCCTACTCACCTCTCCTTCTTCACTTACAAATCTAACATCACCACCCCACCATCACGTTCCACCACCCCTTACTTACCCCTAACCGTATCAATAACCTTAAGCAGAACTTTAACCCTAACCTTTCCCAAGCAACAAACATATCCTTCACCCACCTGCACCATTCGCTTCTTTCTCTTCTTCCCCTTCCCTTTTGCCACGTATATTTCTTCTGTTCCCCTGCCGCAGGTTCTCCTTGTTTCTCATCCCTATTTGTAAACATGTTTATGTGAGAAGAGAAACTGTGTGTGTGTGTGTGTGTGTGTGTGTGTGTGTGTGCGTGTAAGACAGAGAGAGAGTCAGACAGACAGAATGAATGTGCGTGCGCGCGTATATGTCTTCATGTGTGAGTGCATGTGCAATGTGTGTGTGTGTGCATATGTTTCTGTGCTCACGTGTATCTACGTGAATGTGTGTGTGCGTGCCGATATGTATGTGTGCGTGCTGACACGTGCGTGTGCACGCGTGTATCTATGTGTGTGTGTGTGTGTGTGTGTGTGTGTGTGTGTGTGCGTGTGTGTGTGTGTGTGTGTGTGTCTGTGTCCGTTCGAACGACGCTAACAAAGCAGAAAGAGCAAAAATTACAAAAATTTTTCAAGACAACCAGCAAAAATAACAAATATAAACAACAACAACAACAACAACAACAACAACAACAACAATTATAGCAGAAACAGCAACATGTTAACAACAAGACTACAACAACCACAACAGCCATAATAGCAACAACGAGAAGAACCTAACAACGGGACTATAAACATATGATCCAGCATAACAAATCAAAGATCCCCAACAAAGTAGCATCAGCAGCAGCAGCAATACCAGCAGCACTATAATCTGTTCTGCTACAGGCACATGGCCTGAAATGTTGTTTGTCGATCAACCCCAGGGTTCAACTGGTATTTATTTTATAGATCCGGAAAGGGATCAAAGCGAAGTCAGCCTCGGCGGAATTTGAACTCAGAACGTAAAGACGGGCGAAATGACGCTATGTCTTTTTGTCCGGCGTGCTAACGGTTCTGCTGGCTCGCCACCTTAATAATAATAATAATAATAATAATAATAATAATAATAATAATAATAATAATAATAATAATAATAATAATAATGATGATGATGATGATGATGATGATGATGATGATGATGATGATGATGATGATGATAATAATAACGATAGTCAAGACGAAGAGCGCGATTCGATTGTATAAATGTTTTATTCGTTGAACAATATTTCGACAGTACGTCTGTCTTTGCCAAATTCAAAACAAAAAGTGATTAAAATTCAAAATTTCAGAAATTTAAACGTAAACTATGAACGAGAGTAACCAGCGTCCTTCGTGAAGTGTTACGTCAATCCTTTTTAAAATAATAATAATAATAATAATAATAATAATAATAATAATAATAATAATAATAATAATAATAATAATAATAATTTCATTTATTTGCCACAAGGGCGAAGGATGAGGGTGACAACACAGAGGCAGACATAAAGTGTGGAGGTTTACATATAATAATGAAATGATAGAAAAAAATGTATGCATATACGGTATACACTGAAAAAGAAGGAACATATGCATAGTATACAAAAGTAAAGAGAAAAAAAGCGGGGAGGATGATAGAGATGTGAGCCTCCTGATACAGGAACGCCTCGAGGGAGAATCGAGAAACACCACTGTCCGGGATTTCCCTGAAACCCTAGGAGCAAATGCCCTCTCCAATTCCTTCTATCCGATTCACAGGTCTTCACTTAGAGAGGTACCATCCACTCTTGCCATTTTCGCAACTTTCACCCACCTTTCAATAAACTCACTCGAGGACAGCACTCCACCCTCCACCCTCAATTTCCTTTTCAAGTGAAATATGAAAAAGTCAATGAGAGCTCTACCAAAGAGGAATGTGTTTGTACTCATGCCTTTCAGCCTTATTCACCAAACAACCTCTTTCGCCAGAGCCACCAGGCAAAGGAAAACTGCCTTGTCTGCTCGATTGAAAGAGAAGACCTGAAAGTTGATTACATCGATCCTAGTGCTTGACTGGTATTTATTTCACTGACCCGGAATGGATGAACGACAAAGTTGACCTTAGCGGAATCTGAACTCAGAAAGTAAAGACGGACGAAATGCCGTTAAGTAATTTGTCCGGCGTGCTAACTGTTCTGCCAGCTCAACGCCTAAGCAATAACATGAATAACCTTTTCTACTTCTACTATAGGCACGGCGCCTGAATTTTGTGGGGTGGGCTAGTCGATTACATTGACACCAGTATATTGACTAGTACTTATTTTTATCAACCCCGAAAGGATGAAAGGCCAAGTCGACCTCGAAGGTATTTGATCTCATAATATAAAGCTGGAATACATGCATTTATTCCAGCGTGTCAACGATTCTGCCAGCTCGCAGCCCTTGCAATAACTTGAATAATAATTGCAATAAGCAGCCGTATAATTACCAACATGAATCGCAACAGTAGTACAAAAACATCAGTAAGAACAGCTGCAACTGTAATAGCAGCAACAATAACAGAAGTAGTAACAATGGCATTAGCATCAGTAATAGCGAGAATCGAAACTGCTGCAGTATTTAGTAATAAAAATTTCAACAGTTCCAACAGCAGGAACATCGACAATTGTGAAAACAAAGGAAGTGAGCCAATTGGCCTCTGTGCAAATTTGATTTGTTAGAATTAGCAAACAAATTTCAGCAAAACATAGCCCACTGTCATAAAACAAGATGGTCATATCTAGTCCTAGATATACGCAAGAGACAAGTTGGCCATACATGTCTTTGATGACAGGTTTTCTCAGTTAGAGTTGACTCAAGGGTGGCGAGCCAGCAAAATCATTTGTACGCCGGGCAAAATGCTTAGCGGTATTTCGTCCGCCTTTACATTCTGAGTTCAATTTTCGCCTAGGTCGACTTCGCATTTCATCCCTTCGGGGTCGATACTGTAGGATGACGAAATCCAAAGCCGATATAGCGTAAAGGGAAATAATAGAAATGGAACTTAATGCCAAAGCGTAATTTCATTTACAAGATATCCGTGTTTGTGAAGAAGAAGAAGAAGAAGAAGAAGAAAAAGAAGAAGAAGAAGAAGAAGAAGAAGAAGAAGAAGAAGAAGAAGAAGAAGAAGAAGAAGAAGAAGAAGAAGAAGAAGAAGAAGTAATAATCAGCCGATTGTGGATCGAATGCGGAAGATATATATCTTAAGAATGTCAAAGTGTTCTACGATGGCAAGGTTATCTCTAACGGGTCGTTGTATCAACTTCAACATACGAAATCTCTGGTCAATAACCGTGTCAGCATCTGTATCACAAAACCATTAATGGTGGCGATGAAAGGTATATTCATGTTAGGGTAGATATGTAGATGAAGACAACAGTAATGAATTATATCAGGCACTGTCAGATCTGTAATATGCTTATATTATTTATCGTTACGTGTGTGTGTGGGGGGGGATGTCTACTTATCTGTTGCTGCGTAGCTAAAACACAAACGAGCATTCACCAAACCACATATAACACTGTTTTCGTTGCCAAAGTTATTGAAATGATTTAGGATTAAATTTTAGGTTCTGAATCTGATTATGCCATCAATTTTGCTAGATTGACTCTAGTTTTTGACTTAATTTAAGGCTGCATATTCGATAATTCATCACGCTTAGCCTTCTGAACCCCTATAATTTTTAGGACATACTGTAGTCGCTGAATTGATTTTTTTAGATATTAGGTTATCTAATTTATTTCATATAAAATGCTAGAATTAAAAATATTATAAAACATCAGAACATGTTGACATAAAATGCCAAAAATATGTACTACACAGTAACACTAAAAATCATGAAAGAATAAAGGCAAAATACTTAATGGTTTTTATGCAGTAATAGTGTACATGACAATGCAGTAACATTGCTCCCCACCCAGATATACATCAAAATATATCAATCAATCCGCCAACAATTGATGTATGATAGTCTTTTGATTGGTTTTGTAGAATATTCCATGATGCATCTGTTCCATCTACCTTGATACCTTTTCTCCATCAACGTTAAACTCTGTTGGAACCTCATCTGGTTTTTCTCACTGAAATTTCTTAATGGCTGTGGAAGAATTGTGTTTCTTATGTTTATATAAGCACCAATAGCTTTTAAGTCAGCGAGCATGTCTTCCACAGTTCTTCATAAATGTCAGTTTTCTTGATGCCTAAGAAGTTTTCATTAACTGACACATAACTACACCCACAAGCAGAAATATTTTCATATATTTCGGAAAATTTTAATCTTTAATGATTTTGCAGATAGGAAGACCAGCAAGTATTCTCCCTTTAGTTTTCCAGAATTCGAGTCCAGGAATCATCTGCAAATGTATTTGAAATAGTTACCATTTCTGTCTAAATCTTTAACAAATTGCTTCATCATTTCAAGTTTGTCAGAAAGGGAAACGAGAATGATGTCTTCTCTTGAAATAATGGTTTGTTAATGTTATTCGCTCCTTTGAAGGTAACGTCATTTTTTTCTAATGATCTTGCTTTGCTCTACTGCCCTATAAACACAAGAAAAAACGGTATTTTCTGTACCGACTTTGCTCAAAGGGAACAGGCCACTGGCGTTAGTAGAGTTTCTGCAAGACAATAAACTTTAAATTTAATTGAATGAACAATTAGTGATAATGCAGAGTTGTTTCCATTGTGTAATAAAACAGATCTTGTGCTTCCTTTGGAGCCGTCAATAAAAAGCCGCCAATCTTGTAGTCAATGTTCAGATAGTGTGTGTGTGTGTGTGTGTGTGTGTGTGTGTGTGTGTGTGTGTGTGTGTGTGTGTGTGTGTGTGTGTGTGTGTGTGTGTATGTGTGTGTGTGTGTGTTACGAAATTGAAATGATATTAGAAATCAAAAATGACAAAAGATTTCCCACACATTTCACAAACGTACTCACTATTGAGACTATATTTGTAGATAACTAGTTTCGAATTTTAAATGAAAGGGCTGTATTTATGTATGGATGGATAGTTGGATAGATTGATGGATAGATGAATGATTGGATGGATTGATGGAGAAATGGATGCGTATACGCATACGTGTGTTTGTGTGTATGTGTGTTTGTGTATATGTGTATGTGTATGTATGTGTATGTATGTGTATGTATGTGCGTATGTTTGTCTGCATGCTTGTGTGGTTATACTGTTGAGGTGGAACTTTCTGGATTGGGAAAATAGCTTTTGGGTTTTAACATCAATAGCTTGGATTTCATGTAGCGTCTAACTGAGTCACCCAAATGTTGGTACGAGTATTGGTGCATCAAACACATTGAAGGCTACCGGTTTATTGAATACCGATTGCTCTTAGAAAAATATGGGTGTGTGCACGCGTGCATGTGTGGTTGTGTGTAGGTGGAGGGGGTTAAGTGGCTTTGAGTTAGATTCTTATGGGAAGGTGTTTCCAAACTGACCCCATTTAGCAACGTGTTCGCTCTCCCTTCTTGTTTGGGTAGGATCTTACAAGGACTGCTTTGTGGACCAGGGTTCTTATTCTTGATTTTGTAGTCAAGCTAGTGAGGTAAGAAAGTAGATTCTTAAAACTATGGATGATTCAACCGTTAATAAAGTATTTATCATATCTCTTTTCTATTGAATAATTCTTGTTTTCCAATCTCGTTTCATTTCTAAAGATCCTTACATTTTTTAATAGAACAGATTAACCTAAGTTTTTAATAATTAAGATGTGGCGGTCCTGTCTGACAGGTATGTGTATATACAAACGTTATATAAATATACATGCACTGGTCATGATTCTTTGGCGATCTATTAATTTATAAATGTACAATCATAACTGAGCACTTTAAAGACCTTAATTTGGTCATCTAGATGAGGCTGTTTTCAAAACGGCTCCCTTACCTATGTATTAGTCTTACTCTTCTTGTTCGGTCAAGAGTCTCGTGTGTAGTGCTAACTAAAAACGCCTCAATAAACTTTTAAAGACAATATGCGCTTTGAACAGAACAAATGGATGGCGGACAGAGAAAAATCATTCATGATGAGTTTAATGTTCGTGCTCAGCTGACAGACATATTCTGAGATTTTGCGATTGAGTTTTTGGATGGTGTTCGTGCAGAAACTTGTAAAATAATTTTTAAATTGTTGAATCTGAAATATAATGAGTATGGAAAAGGATGACTTGTGACAAGAAAGAAAAAAAAGCAGGGAAAAAGACGCAAAAATTCCAAAGAAGTGGTAACTTCCGTGATTTTGAACTGTATGTTAATTGCTCTTACAATTCACTTACAATAAATGAACAGCACTTACAATAAATGCCTTAAAGATTATAAAAGAAACATTTTTTTATGATCAACAAAATAAATATTTTAAATACAATTATTATGAAAGTTCAAATTTATGTAACATTTATTCAGTGAGGTTTTAGAATTTCTATCATATATCTAAGGTTTTGTTTATCTATAAAGTAATTTTTAAGTTGTTTATTTTCAGAGCTGTACCAAAGAGATCACTAATAATGTCAATGCGTCTGTATTCTATAAACTGCTATTGCTGAACATTAAACTGTCATTACTCACTAAGCGTATGGTATACGTGATGTTTATCTGTCAGAAATATTTGAGTCAAAAATACAGTACAACAGATTCAGGCGAAACGGGCAATACGAGTACATCAACTAAATTTTATCGTCAATATCATTTCCTTGACACACATTACGCATAAATACTTGTATTTCTGGGATTTCAAAGCTGTGCTTTCGTGATATCACACTCATAACATATATACTGAAATCGTATATCTTACTGGTCACTTAGATCAATTGGCCTTCTGGTTAGTGTTTATTTTTTGACCGTAGCACCTATAACCCATGGTGGTTTCGTTTAGCAAGTTTGTTATCGGGGTCGGAGAAAGGCAGGAAAGCAGAAGTGACAGTTAGTCTATCTGGAAAATCCCTCTTTCTTATTAATCCCTAGTATTAAATTAATATTAATTAATATCCAATTTTTTACCCTACTGTTTTTATTTAATTAACCATAACCACGTTCTCAAAGTTGGTATATTCGATACAGAAACCATTTTCTGCGAAGATATTTCCGGATTTAGCGCGCAAAAACGAAGACTTTTGAATCTTACCATAAATATAATTAACAGAACCGTGTACACGTGCTCCATTCGTGGGGAACAACTAGTATACGATTCTGAGAATTATATTTATTTAGCATCCTGTACTGATGAGAAACAGATATTTTCGGTAAGAAAATGTTAATTTCCAAACTAGTTTACAGATAACTGTATGTATTTATGTAATTTTCACTTGTCTTACCCGTATACGTTTTTGTTACTTCGCTAAATGTCCTTTGAGAACAATTCGGTCTTAGTAGACACATTAAATGTGATTTTCTTCTAGCACATTAACACTCCACTTAGTGGTCTCCTTTATACATACATATACAAAAATCCTTTGAGATCTCAGATATTTTTTTGAATCTCCTTGATACTTTTCATGTGCTTGTTCTCTGGTATTAAATTGATATTAATTAATATCCAATTTTTTACCCTACTGTTTTAATTTATATGTGTATATATATATATATATATATATATATATATATATATATATATATATATATATATATTTATATATATATATATGTATGTATGTATGTATGTATGTATATCTGTCCCTCTCACCACCGTCTAACGGTGACTAGATACAATGTCTTAGATACATACATGCAAATATAAACCTACCTATACATATGAACAAGCACACACATACATTTACACGTATATATGTCATAATTTTCGCAGAGAACGGTTAAAATTCAATTTTTTTAATTCTACATAGACATATACATATATATATATATGCATACATATATAAATATATAATATATACATATACATACACACACATACTCATACGTCCATGCATGCACACACTCATACACACGCATATACTCACACAACACATACACACAGACGTGCACACACACACACACGCTAAAATATACATATATCTAAACATACTTACATACATGCTAATCTATGTACACTCATACGAATATATATAACTACATATATGTATTTCAGTATCGTACATCTCAACATGCATGTATGGATTTCTACATGTAAATGAGGGAAAGGGGTGATTATAGATGGGTACTCCCTAGTGGAATCTGATTGTCACCCCATTCGGATTTACGGTTGAAGGTGGGTTTGTATTCCTATATACAAACAGCTTCAGTGACTTGTCTCAGCATTGCATCAGTGGGATGTGTAGATAAGATATCTAACCTAAGTCTCCTTAAGGAGCCATTGTGGCAGTCTACAGCATGCTGATAGAAGATGGAGTTTGTTTGTCTTTTTTTCAATGTAGTTGTCCAGGTGTTCTTTGAACCTGTCATTGATGCTCCTAGAAGTCTCACCAATATATGACTCTGGGATAATCGCGCAACTCCCTTCTTGGCACTTAATCTGGTATACAATGTTTTTCTTTTTGCAGTTCATATGTGGATTGTAGAACACACTGCACAATTCTGACATGGGTATGATTTACGGGTATTCTGACACGGGTATGATTTACTTAATACAGACTTGATAGCCCTACCTGTATTTTCTTCAATTTTGATCTTAAGGCCAGTTGTGCGCAGGATTTTCTTAATTGCCCTACTTAATTCGTTCCTAGGTGTAGCGTCAACAAACATTGCCCTGTCAAACTTCTTGTTATCATACCTAGTATTATTTTCATAAATTAAATTTAAACATTGAAGTAAATCCACGCTGCAATTCTTGATATATATATATATATATATATATATATATATATATACGCCCTTAAAAGGGCGCATAATAAGAATATATACATGTGGTTTTTATAAACACACTTTCATGTGCTTTTACTGCGATGATTTTTTTGTTAAGCAGCGTCGATTTTTATAATTCTGTAAATAATAATAGTATTTTATAAGCCTGAAGCTTATAATCGATCACCGCGCAATGACTAGTTTAATAATGGGATATATAAACCCTCGACGGAAAAACTAGTCTTTCCGTACGCGTGGAAAACCTACTTTTTTCCGTCGTGGGCTTATATGCCCTATTATTAGACTTTTTACTTTAGTCATTGTGCGATGATCCCTTATAAGCTTAAAGCTTATAAAATACTAATACTCTTCTCTCTTTGTTTCTCTCCTTGTTTCTTTCTGTGTTCCTTTCTGTGGAAGAGCGTAGGCTCGAAACGTTAAAAACTTTTTCACTTACCGAGCGTTACACTAATACATCTGCTTGTTTTCTACACCACCTGTCTTCGTCTTTTGCCTTTTTGTGAATTCTCCCTATATATATATATATATATATATATATATATATATATATATATATATATATATATATATATACATATATATCTGTAAAAATATGTGACACTTATTCGGTAACCATGATAAAAACTCCGAATTCAAGAATTTTCAATGGCCGGATAACTGAAGAGATGTTGGCGAGGGCTCCCACCCCGGCATCCGAAACTCGGAGTTTTATCATGGCTACCGAATAAGTGTCACATATTTTTACAGATAAATTCCTCTATTTAAATAATATCGAGGTCTCTTTCTTTATTTTGTTGTCCTTCCTATCAATATATATATACATACATACATGCATGCATACATACATACATACATACATACATACACACACACATACACACACACATACATACATACATACATACATACATACACACATACATATTACATATACACCGAATATCTATATGAATACAACATATATATGCAAATGATCGCGTGTGTGTCTGGGCGTGCGTGTGTGCGTGCGTGTGTGTGTGTGTGGTGTGTGTGTGGTGTGTGTGGTGTGTGTGTGTGTGTTTGTGTGTTTGTGTGTGTGTGTGTGTGTGTGTGTGTGTGTGTGTGTGTGTGTGTGTGTGTGTGTGTGTGTGTGTGTGTGTGGTCTATAACAAACGAAGCAGTTCATTATGGTAATGTTATCACCAACTTGTCGTTGTACCCGCTTTCCCATGTATAATCTCCGGTCAATATCCGTATTAGAGATCCTATTATGGAAATATTAATAGTGGTGACGAAACTTAAGTCAGTGAAGGTGGTGAAACGTTTACGATGAAAAAGCTAATGAATTTTAACATACATTGCCAGTTGCGTGTCATATATCATAAATTATGTACCACTGCATGCATGCACACTCAAACACACACACATACGCACATACATACACACACATAAAAACACAGACATTTAAATATACATATGTATAAGTACATATATATATGTATGTATATGCATCTACTTATAAATACATATATATACATACATATAGATATATATATACATATACATATACAAATATATATATACATATACATACATGTACAACATATGTATATATGTATACGTAAATGCAACACACACATATATATATATATATATATACATACAGTAATACACAGACATACAGTAATACACAGACATACATGCATTCTTACGTATACATATATGTGTGTGTGCATGCATACACATACACATGTATACATATTTATACACGTACATATTATACATACACACATACATACATACATACATACATACATACATACATACATACATACATATAGAAAGACATCAGGAATGCATTCCAGAGCAATAATCTGTTACAGTCTTACATAAAATGTTTAGAGTGATAAAACTTAATGTAATAATGTGCACAAAATGAATTTTAAAAATTTAAATGCAGTTGATACATGCGCCTTTAATTGTCTTCCTTACTTATTTAATCAGCGCATGATATGTATGTGTGATATATATATATATATATATACTAATACAAAATATCATATGCACAATATATACGTGTATATGTATGTGTATGTCTGCACGAGCGCATGTGTGTATGGTGTGTGTGGGGGGGGGGCGTGTGTGTGTGTGTGTGTGTGTGTGTGTGTGTGTGTGTGTGTTTGTGTGTATGTGTGTGAACAAGCTTGTATGCGATTTCATTTGTGTTTATAAATTAAGCAGGATATAATGCTAGCAAATGATGTCCTGGTAGCGTTTTAGTGTAAAGTTGTATGTGGGCGTTGGTTAGTTGATGGATAGCTTACTATGTGCAAGGAGAGTGTATGGGTAGGGTAAGCCAGTGGTGTAGCACGTGTGCATGTCTGTGGATGCAATATGATTCTTTATGTGGAAAAGATGTTGTGAACATAGTGTGAGCGTGGGTGAAGTTAGGACAAAGCAAATCGGATGTCAAAATCTGAAAAGAGAGATTATTACAATAGAATATCTGCATCGTTCTCAGCGAAGCTAGGAAACATCTACTATAGTGTTATATAAAACTAAAAGCAACAGCTGAGAGTGGCTTCGAGAGCTGAAACGTTTGACCTTTCATGACTACTCCGTTATTGTGGCCAACAATCGTTTCCAAAATCGTTCATCCAAACAGTGACCATTCTCTCTCGTATTTTCTCAAGTCACAGAATTTGTATTTAATGTAGTAAATGGTATTTTTCGAGAGCTGATGAGGTGATATGTGATATGGGAAGATCACAAAGTTCGTCTAAACGGTGGTGCTGCAGTGGACATTGTAATAGGTTTTGCAAAGAGAAAAGAGAGAGCAAAGGATCCACATTGTGTTGGAGAATGAATAAGAAATATGGACCAGACGGTCACCCAAATTTGCGGTCACAGTTGAAAGAAGAGATAGGGTGTTCAGAGAAGCTTGTGGCGTTAGCTTAGAGGAGACAGAATGGTGCATGGGATGTAGGGGTCGGTGTGCGAGAGAGAAGGTAAAGGGGAAGGAAACGTGGTTAGTGGTAGGACCTGCTTATTATATTGGTTTCAAATGGTGCCTAGGTCAGTAACTTCGAAATAGAGGTTAAGTCGATTATATCGACCATAGTACTACACTGGTACTTATTCTATCGACCCCAAAAGGATGAAAGGCAAAGTCGACCTCGGCGAAATGTGAACTAAGAATGTAAAGACAGGCGAAACGCTGTTAAGCATTTTGTCCAGCGTGCCAAGCACATGGCGCCGGCGAACAGACAAACGCTAGAGTTGCAAGTCATAGTCTCTTGATTTTCGTATTGTTTGGTGTTAATGATGGTGGTGATGGCAGCGGCGGAGATGAAATTTGCAGGTGTGTTGAAGCGACAATATTTTTCGATTTTAAGGCAGCGAGCTGGCAGAAACGTTAGCATATCGGGCGAAATGCTTAATGGTATTTCGTCTGTCTTTACGTTCTGAGTTCAAATTCCGCCGAGGTCAACTTTGCCTTTCATCCTTTCGGGGTCGATAAATTAAGTACCAGCTACGTACTGGGGTCGATCTAATCAGCTGGCCCCCTCCTCAAAAATTTCGGGCCTTATGCCTAGAGTAGAAAAGAATATTTTTCGATTTTTCTTCTTTTTCCATTCTTATTTTTGTTATTATTGTTGTTGATTTTTTTTTGTTTTCTTTTTTCAAATTCTTTCTTGCTGCTGAGGCTTCGGTCGGACTTGGTTGCAGTAGTGGTGAGGGTTTGTTTTAAGAGAGATAAGATTCAGTCAAAACTGCACTTCTAATTA
>NC_142930.1:101071960-101091960 GCF_046866305.1 Octopus bimaculoides | reverse complement strand
TATGTATGTTTGTATGTATATATATATATATATATATATATATATATATACTCATTTATTATTTGTTTTATATATATATATATATATATATATATATATATATATATATATATATATATACACCACATACACACACACACACACACAGAGTTATATGAGGCCGTTGCTGTGGTGGTAGAGTGGCGTTGCTTGAAAAAGAATGGAGTTGAGAAGAGTAGAGAGGCTTAGAGTGGAGTGAAGTAGTATGAGTAGAAGGAAATAGTGTGAGTAGAGCTTGCTGAAATGGGTCGGTATATAAAGGAAGTGAGGAGGCTTGGCATAGTGGGTAAACTGGTAGAGTGTTGAGTCGGGTGGTATACGGTGTAGAATAGCGCGAAGTGGATTAGTGCAGTGTGGAATACAGTGGAGTGAAGGCTGAATTAAGAAAACAAATTTTGAGGTAAAACGAACTTGTGAGAAGAGCGGGGTCGGGAGAGGAGAAAGAGGAGGTGGGTTTTATTGTAATAAGTGTGGTTAAATTGTTATAGATGTCGGTGAATATGAGAGAGCTGGAAAACGCTAAAATGATGAAGCAGAACAGAGGTGAAAGGAGAACGAAAAATAATTAAAAAAACAGATATTGATGATGATGACGATAATGATGATGACGACGACGACGACGACGATGACGACGACGATGACGACGACGACGGCGACGACGAAGACAGTGAAGATTACGATGATAATGATAACGACAGTGATAATAGGAGTACTGGCGATGATCATAATCCTGATGATTATCATGATGAATGTAATAAGATGGCTAATGGGGACGACGATATTGATGATACGGCGGCAGCTCTTCGTGTTCTGAGCTGAAATTCAATCAACTTCAACATTACAATTTCATCTTTCTGAGTTTGAGCGATAAAATAAAGTTCGACTCAATTGATGGGTTCTTCCCCAGCAGAAAGAGTTGTTTCTTCTCCGCCAGAAGGGCATCCTCGCTTTACATTTTCGGAGCTATTACTTTCTATATTTTCAATTGGGTTTTTTGTTTTATCTTCTTTTCTGGGTTTTTTTTTAGGATATTTTCTCAACCCCATCGAACCCCATCTGGCTCTTATAATCACGCTTGGGGTTGTGCAGCTATCAGAGAGCACTTCTTGGTCATTTAGTACTAGATATGTTGTTACTGAATGTGACCTGCTTTGTCTTTGCTGGTTAGGCCTGTGAGAAACACTTTTAGGTCCCATAGCTCGCTCCTGGTTACTTGGACGAGGCGGTCTTATTTGCCCATTCACGATTATTTCCTCGTTTGCCCTAAGGTCAACAAACTCCACGAGTCGTTGTTTTCACGGTTGCTATTTTAAACTTTCTGTGCAGAAAGCTTTTAGGTAAGTTTGCTTTTGCATATGTAGCAGCTGATTTATCTATATTGGATACTGAACTCTAATATTTTCTTCTCAGCACCCTGTACAGGATGCAGTCTTGATTATTATTTTGTAGTCTTACTGGATTGTGAAGACATGCATATCATTATGATTCCATTCGACTTCATATCATCAAGTGTACATCTGCACTGAATCCCTATGCATATCGTGTCACGAAGGTAGCAACTAGGTAGGGGTTACAAAGAAAGAGTAACGTGGACTGTGAAAATAAATACGTTTACAAATTACAAAGGTAGAGAGTTAGAGACGTTATACAACACATGGAAAGGTATATTAAGAATTTAAATGTGCGCACAAACACGCGCGCGCACAAACATTACGTGTATGCTTGAGTGTATGCATACATGCATACTAATATGCATATATATATATAATATATATGTATATATATATATATATATATATATATATATATATATATATATATATATATATATATATAGTGTAGTATATTGCCACTTAAGTGTGGCTGACCCCTAGGGGTGGATGTTACTGTTGCTTTTAGCCCCACGAGGACATCTCCTCCAGCTGGCTTATCGACACACTACTGTGTCCTGTTGTGTCGATAAGCCAGCTGGAGGGGATGTCCTCCTGGGACTAAAAGCAACAGTAACATCCACCCCTAGGGGTCAGCCACACTTAAGTGGCAATATACTACACTTTATCGTGCAGTTACTGTTAATACTTCATTTAGAGAATTAACATTGCTATATATATATATATATATATATATATATATATATATATATATATATATATATATATATATATATATATATATATATATATATATATATGTACATATATACATACACACACATAATTTACACGGTAATAAATTTACAGAATATGACAACAATAATTCAAACAAGATATTTAAAGAAATAAAAAATGGAAAATTTTCTGGTTAGATTGAGATGAGTGCGATCCCGTTCGCTTAACCACGTTTCAAGCTATGTTTCAAAGCACCCAAATGCACCAGTATGAATTTTTTTTTTTTTAGATATTTGATGTTGATAAATACCAACATATTGAAGTTATGCCTTTTTAAGTACGATATAACTTTAATTTTCATCTCAATTCTCTTAATATTAATCTTTTGAGTTGTTTATTTTTTGCATGTTGTGTATATTCTGAATCAGTTTTTGTGTCATTCTGACAACCGAGAGTCTGTGGCACTACAGATACACAGTTTGTTAATTAAGAGCGTTGGCTAGTACTTCTCTGGAATCTAGGTTTTGTTATTCTTTATGTTGTTGAAGTTGATTTTTTTTTTTATGTTCTGGATAGAGAGTCTTTTTCCAAGTACCTATATATTAATAACCGTGGTCTTAACATTCTTCGAAAAAATGTATAACTATACGTTCTGAATGCAGGTGGTAGCAACTACATAACATCAAGTGCTTATTAAATTATTTTATTACAGAAATGGAGTTTGGTGTGTTACAGTGGGCAACTATCCTAGAGCACGTCAACAAGAATTGAATTGAGAGAAGCAGATACGATACAGGAAAAAAATAGGGAAAAGAATTAAGATAATGAATAAGAATCAGGAGTAAAGAGAGGAGATACAGAAACGAGGTGCATTCACTCAGGAGGAAAAAGAATGAAATTCATGCGAGAAATTGTGGTGGAACGTTACGTATGATGAACGATGAAGCAGAGGAGGAGCAGGAGGAGCAGGAGGAGGAGGAGCAGGAGGAGCAGGAGGAGGAGGAGCAGGAGCAGGAGGAGGAGGAGGAGGAGGACAGCAGCAGCAGAAGAAGAAGAAATTCTTATCGAGAAGATAAAAAGAGAAAATCAGAAATAAGTAGACTTACAATGAATAATGAATTAAATGATGTAAAATAAATATACAAAGTAACATATGCAGAGAAACGAAAGGAAATAGTGACGAGAAGCGACAAAAACAAGAGTGGGAGTCAAAGGACTATGAAACTGGTAGCAAAACTAACAAAGAAATGAAAAATTGACAAGTTGCCAAGTAAATAAAACACTCCGAAAATTATTACAAGCAAGAAAAGGAACAGTAATAAAATTAAATGTAGGAGTAAAGGCTTTAGGGAGAGACTGAGAAGAAAATCGATGGGAAGGGAAGTGAGTGATGAGAAAGAGAGAGAAGTTGCTTTCATTTGACTATAGATCAGTTCAAGACCATCATGTCACTGATCAAAAACATTCCACCTGCAACCTTCTACCTGGAAATACATTATTCAAAGTATCTTTAATTTTTCAAGATAGAAAGTCCTCTTATCATATAATAGGAACTTCCTTGACAAAAGTTGCATGCAACATATATATATATGTGTGTGTGTGTGTGTGTGTGTGTGTGTGTGTGTGTGTGTGTGTGTGTGTATAGTTCAAAACATACTTGCAGGGATGACGCGTGCATTCGATCATGTAATACAAATAATAAATGAGTATATGCATATATATGTACATGTATGTACATACCTACATTTACATGTATATATAGATGCATAGCGTTCAGTATACACATATTTTTTCACGTCTGGCCGTATAACCTTTTTTGTTTGTTTCACTGTTTCGTTTTCCTGTCTTGTTTTCTGTCCGCCACTACATTCCTCCATGGTACAAATTTAATTTGTGGTCTGTGGGAAGAGCCATTCTAACTATGCATCCTGCCCTAACTCTTCGAAACGCTTAGTTTTAGATTGGGGGCAGCTGATGAAGGAAATGTTCTCTATGTGGCCTGTGTGTTTTCTGTACTCTGTTTATCATTTTGTCCACGTATTTTTGCAACGTCCTGTACCTAGATATGCATCTATATAAACATGTAGATGTAGGTATGTACATACATGTACGTATATATGCATATACTCATTTATTATTTGTATTATATATATGTATATATATATATATATATATATATATATATATATATATATATATATATATATATATATATATGTATGTATGTATGTATGTGTGTGTGTATGTATGTATGTATGTATGTATGTATGTATGAATAGTTTGTATAAGGCGCCGGGTTTTACAATCCTGTAAGCAATAACAATGGTACTTATATAAGCTTAAAGCTTATAGCGATCTCCGTGCAATGACTAAGGAAAATAGTTTGATAATGGCGCATATAAGCTTATATGCCCCATTATCAAACTATTTTCCTTAGTCATTGAACAGTGTTCGCTATAAGCTTTAAGTAGCTTGCTAACCAACCACATGGTTCCAGGTTCAGTCCTACTGCGTGGCACCTTGGGCGAGTGTCTTCTACTATAGCCTCGGGCCAACCAAAGTCTTGTCAGTGGATTTGGTAGATGAAAACTGAAAGAAGCCCGTCGTATGCATATATATATGTGTGTGTGTGTGTGTGTGTGTGTGTGTCTGTGTGTGTGTGTCTGTGTCTGTGTGTGTGTGTGTGTGTGTGTGTGTGTGTGTGTGTGTGTGTGTGTGTGTGTGTGTGTGTGTGTGTGTGTGTGTGTGTGTGTGTGTGTGTGTGCGTGTGTGTGTCAAGAAAATTTATTTGAACACACAATGTTCCGTTGATCGTATCAAGTGGGACCCTCGTCGTCGTAACTTTATACACCCTAACAAAAATTCTAATCATGACATTTTATCCCATACTACTCATCTTTATGCCCAGATTCCAAGACTAAATATATAGTCAACCAGAGAGTACCCGCCCTTATGCATTGAATCTAAGTTCCAAATATCATAAGGATCCATTAAGTAATTTTGGTCCATGAAAAATTACTAAAATTTGGGAGTTAAGCCCCCCATCAGGGGGTCTCAGACTCATCCAAAGAAATAGAAATTTGGGGTATATTTTAAAATTTATTTCTAGTACTTATGGTTCAAATTTTATCAAAATCCGAAGCATATGAATTTTCACGTGGGGTTCTGCTCCCCTTTATGCCCCCTCAAAATTGTATGGAACATAGGGCATTATCCTTCTCCCTAGGCTTGGATTTTGTGTTCCAAATTTCATTAGGATCGGTGCAGTAGTTTTCGAGTCTATAAGTAACACGAACACACAAGCATTGACTTATATATATATATATATATATATATATATATATATATATATATATATATATATATATATATATATATATATATATATATATATATATATTTCGTATGTGTATTTCGTGTGCAAGATTCTTGATGTGGATACGTGTGTTGAAAGAGCGCTTGTACGATCTTATCAAGTGGTTCGGGGCCAGTGTCACGAAAGGGTATATCTATCTATCTATCTATCTATCTATCTATCTATCTATCTATCTATCTATACTTTATACATATTTATAAATGCAAGTTCGTATGTCTAAAACATGTATACTGCGAACAGGCTGGAGCACCACCTTGGGGGAGTTTTAGTCGAACAAACAGTAATTATTTTATTCTTTCTTTTTAAGCCTGGCATATATTGTATTGGTGTCTTTTGTCGAATCGCCAAGTTACAGGGACGAAAATACACCAACACCGGTTGTCAGGCGGTGGCGGAGGACAGGAGGAGAAAGAAGTAAATGTATACATACGTATATGTATGTATGTATGTATGTATGTATGTATGTATGTATGTATGTATGTATGTATATAACGGGCTTCTTTCAGTTTCCATCTTCCAAATTCCACTCACAAGGCTTTGGTCGGCTCAGTGCTACAGTAGAAGACACCTGCTCAAGTTGACACGCAGTGGCACTGAACCCGGAACCATCTGGTTGGGAATATCAAGCCTTTTGCTACATAGCTTTGTCTTTATACATATGTGTATATAAGTATGTATACATCTGAGAATAATAGTTGAATAAGATTCCCTGTAGAATGCTATGCAAAATTCGTCTACCTGATGTCCCCGTGCAATGGAAATGCTTCTGCTATTGGTTATACATCAGAAATTCCATAGTATCCGGAGATTTATATAAATAGATAAATGATATTATGTGTTATGAAAGACATTTTTTATTCAAATTACTGAAATTGTTTCGATACGTGTAATCATTATCATGCATCTCAGGTGTAGAATGCACCTCCTCAGGTGATTGTTTAAATAAGTCATTCATTAGATCTTACCGCTACTTCATTCAGTGTGAGAATGCATGCCTAAAGTGATGCGTCATTTTCCGCAGTCTTCAGGCAAAACTAAACCCATAGATTTAGTGACAGACAAAATACAATTATTATCAAAATACAAAATACAGAAATAAAGAAACGATCAGGTTGACTATAAATTACAATTCTATATTCATGGTCAAATTATAAGGAAGAAAGTACAGAACAAAATGAAGAATACAGGGAAGTATAGAATGAATCTTAGACCTAAGATTAAACTCGCACAATGGTCAGACACACTAGAGATCATTGGATTTTTCAAAAGATTAGAGGAAAAAATAGTAGCAACACCCGCACATATACAAGCTTATGCATATCCGAAGGAGACGTGTGCATGAAAGTCTCACTTATGCGCCGGACACAGTCCTACATTCATATACATACATACACGCATACACATATACATTTGATATATACATACATATACTCACACAGGTACACATTCAAACAACTATAAAGGAAAAAAATGAATATATATATATATATATATATATAAATAAAAAATGTTAAGACATATGGAAAGCTTGTGCAGGAACATAGTTGAAATAATAAAATAAGAATAGCAATAAACGAGTGAAGGAAAAAAAAATCTAGTGCGTGTGTTTATTTAGAAAAAAAAAGCAACAAAGACCGTCCCGAAATACATATATATATACACACAAATATTTGTGTATGTGTATACGAGTGTGTGTATGTACACATGTAGGTATGTATACACACACACACACACACACACACACACACACACACACACACACACACACACACACATATGTATATTCATGTATATCTATCTGTATACATACATGTACATAACTGCATACGTATATGTGTGTGTAATCAATGTATATATAATAAATATATACGTAGTATATGCATGCGCACATATATCTATCTGAAGTTTTTGGAACAAATTACGAAACATGCTTTGATACATATGAATAAATAATATATAAATAGCGAATTTTTTTTTTATCGAGAAACTGAAATACTGTTCTTCGAGCAGTAACTCAAACTAACCAAAATATGTCTCGGGGTTATCGTTAGTAGTTTTTAAGATCAGATCAAATTTATATTAATCACTGAGCATCACTGAATAAGCAACTAAAAAATCTTAATTGAATGGATGTTTTATTCTTACAACATTATTTGTGATGTCAGTAACTTGAGTGGTTTTTTTTTGTCTCTATAATTTTCCTCAGTCATTATGATAAAGTTTATCGTCTACGCGTGAAATTTATCGTCGGCTATACAATGGTTGTCTTATCACTGATCTAGTATAAGATGTTATGCTTTGCTGAGATCTAGTAGAGAAAAACATAACTAGTATTGTCATCTTTACTATCCATGATCAGATTAAAACAATATGGACCAATCAGATGCTTCGTTTTCTCGTACGTCGGTGCTGAACCATTAATGAACATTTTCACGGTTGACAAATAGAATAGAATGTTATAACGCTTCGAATTACTGTCTTCACGTTCCACCTGAGTCAATATTACATTTCACATTTCCTGTATTCAATGAAAAATATCCCAATAACTTGCTGGAGTCGATTTTAATTGATTCCACAGCTGCAAGGATGTTTATACCTAGAGCTGTAGATTCATTTCATTTCCTTATCTATCTATCTATCTATCTATCTATCTATCTATCTATCTATCTATCTATCTATCTATCTATGTCTGCCTGTCTGTCTATCTATTCCTGTATATATATATATATACAATTAAACCTTGGGAGAGGCATTATGCCGGTAATAAACACACGCACTGGTTCAGTCCTTTATTAATTTATATAGTTTTTTGTTAAATTATTTCATTGCACTCTTGCAATCTCTTCAGTAACTTGTCTCTCCACTTCCATTTATTTTGAATGTATGATCTGGCGTTGTTTTGGCGTTGTTTCGAAACTGTTCTGTATGAGCATGACACTCATATGAGCGTGCACACATACGAGCTTGCACACACTCACATGCTCATACCAAACAGTTTCGAAACAACGCCAAAACAACGCCAGATCATACATTCAAAATAAATGGAAGTGGAGAGACAAGTTACTGAAGAGATTGCAAGAGTGCAATGAAATAATTTAACAAAAAACTATATAAATTAATAAAGGACTGAACCAGTGCGTGTGTTTATTACCGGCATAATGCCTCTCCCAAGGTTTAATTGTATATATATATATATACAGGAATAGATAGACAGACAGGCAGACATAGATAGATAGATAGATAGATAGATAGATAGATAGATAGATAGATAGATAGATAGATAGATAGATAGATAAGGAAATGAAATGAATCTACAGCTCTAGGTATAAACATCCTTGCAACTGTGGAATCAATTAAAATCGACTCCAGCAAGTTATTGGGAAATTTTTCATTGAATACAGGAAATGTGAAATGTAATATTGACTCAGGTGGAACGTGAAGACAGTAATTCGAAGCGTTATAACATTCTATTCTATTTGTCAACCGTGAAAATGTTCATTAATGGTTCAGCACCGACGTACGAGAAAACGAAGCATCTGATTGGTTCATATTGTTTTAATCTGATCATGGATAGTAAAGATGACAATACTAGTTATGTTTTTCTCTACTAGATCTCAGCAAAGCATAACATCTTATACTAGATCAGTGATAAGACAACCATTGTATAGCCGACGATAAATTTCACGCGTAGACGATAAACTTTATCATAATGACTGAGGAAAATTATAGAGACAAAAAAAAAACCACTCAAGTTACTGACATCACAAATAATGTTGTAAGAATAAAACATCCATTCAATTAAGATTTTTTAGTTGCTTATTCAGTGATGCTCAGTGATTAATATAAATTTGATCTGATCTTAAAAACTACTAACGATAACCCCGAGACATATTTTGGTTAGTTTGAGTTACTGCTCGAAGAACAGTATTTCAGTTTCTCGATAAAAAAAAAATTCGCTATTTATATATTATTTATTCATATGTATCAAAGCATGTTTCGTAATTTGTTCCAAAAACTTCAGATAGATATATGTGCGCATGCATATACTACGTATATATTTATTATATATACATTGATTACACACACATATACGTATGCAGTTATGTACATGTATGTATACAGATAGATATACATGAATATACATATGTGTGTGTGTGTGTGTGTGTGTGTGTGTGTGTGTGTGTGTGTGTATACATACCTACATGTGTACATACACACACTCATATACACATACACAAATATTTGTGTGTATATATATATGTATTTCGGGACGGTCTTTGTTGCTTTTTTTTTCTAAATAAACACACGCACTAGATTTTTTTTCCTTCACTCGTTTATTGCTATTCTTATTTTATTATTTCAACTTATGTCCATTGTCCAGAAATCTTTCGTCACACTTCTTGCAGCACAAATAACCGTATATATATATATATATATATATATATATATATATATATATATATATATATATATATATATATATATATATATATATATACATACATACATACATACATACATACATGTGAAAAGGGATGACCACTAAGTGGACATCCTTTACGCTAGAGATCGACCATCAACGGTCAAACCACAAAAAGAAAAGAATGTTCTCCAGAGAAATTCAGTGCACACCAGAACACGAACGGGCAAGACAATTGAAAATATACAAAAATAAAGAACTGAACTTTTGGGATCATGTCCACATATGACAAAATGTGTTACGTACTTGTGCCCCCCCCCCCCCCAAGATTACGGATAGAATCCACATTTTTACTATGTTCCTGCACAAGCTTTCCATATGTCTTAACATTTTTTATTTATATATATATATATATATTCATTTTTTCCTTTATAGTTGTTTGAATGTGTACCTGTGTGAGTATATGTATGTATATATCAAATGTATATGTGTATGCGTGTATGTATGTATATGAATGTAGGACTGTGTCCGGTGCATAAGTGAGACTTTCATGCACACGTCTCCTGCGGATATGCATAAGCTTCTATATGTGCGGGTGTTGCTACTATTTTTTCCTCTAATCTTTTGAAAAATCCAATGATCTCTAGTGTGTCTGACCATTGTGCGAGTTTAATCTTAGGTCTAAGATTCATTCTATACTTCCCTGTATTCTTCATTTTGTTCTGTACTTTCTTCCTTATAATTTGACCATGAATATAGAATTGTAATTTATAGTCAACCTGATCGTTTCTTTATTTCTGTATTTTGTATTTTGATAATAATTGTATTTTGTCTGTCACTAAATCTATGGGTTTAGTTTTGCCTGAAGACTGCGGAAAATGACGCATCACTTTAGGCATGCATTCTCACACTGAATGAAGTAGCGGTAAGATCTAATGAATGACTTATTTAAACAATCACCTGAGGAGGTGCATTCTACACCTGAGATGCATGATAATGATTACACGTATCGAAACAATTTCAGTAATTTGAATAAAAAATGTCTTTCATAACACATAATATCATTTATCTATTTATATAAATCTCCGGATACTATGGAATTTCTGATGTATAACCAATAGCAGAAGCATTTCCATTGCACGGGGACATCAGGTAGACGAATTTTGCATAGCATTCTACAGGGAATCTTATTCAACTATTATTCTCAGATGTATACATACTTATATACACATATGTATAAAGACAAAGCTATGTAGCAAAAGGCTTGATATTCCCAACCAGATGGTTCCGGGTTCAGTGCCACTGCGTGTCAACTTGAGCAGGTGTCTTCTACTGTAGCACTGAGCCGACCAAAGCCTTGTGAGTGGAATTTGGAAGATGGAAACTGAAAGAAGCCCGTTATATACATACATACATACATACATACATACATACATACATACATACATACATACATACATATACGTATGTATACATTTACTTCTTTCTCCTCCTGTCCTCCGCCACCGCCTGACAACCGGTGTTGGTGTATTTTCGTCCCTGTAACTTGGCGATTCGACAAAAGACACCAATACAATATATGCCAGGCTTAAAAAGAAAGAATAAAATAATTACTGTTTGTTCGACTAAAACTCCCCCAAGGTGGTGCTCCAGCCTGTTCGCAGTATACATGTTTTAGACATACGAACTTGCATTTATAAATATGTATAAAGTATAGATAGATAGATAGATAGATAGATAGATAGATAGATAGATAGATAGATAGATAGATATACCCTTTCGTGACACTGGCCCCGAACCACTTGATAAGATCGTACAAGCGCTATCGTGACACTCGGTGTGTCGTAGGCATTTCTGACCTGACAAAGCCATTTCATTTCAGTTCTGGCCGCAACCGATTTCTTCCACAAGAAATAGAAAGAGTCAGACAGACGAAACGGAAGAGTCAAAGACAGAAGAATCGATTCCGAAGAACTGAGATTGAAAGACAAAGTTGTGTTTGTATATGTGAGAGGAATCAGGACGCAGAAAGCTGGAACTATTACCGCAAAGCAACTTATTCGACGCTCGAACGACTATGCCAATTGGCCGCTTTACAGACGTACAATATATACATGTATTTTACTGCGCACGTGTGGTCTCTATCTTTTCAGCAATCTGCGCTTAAATATAAAAAATGTTTAGTCTACGAAATAATTTATTCTTTTATTTATTCTTACACACCGTCTTTCTCCTTCTCACACTGACACATTCTCTTTCTCTTCCTCTCTCTCTCTCTCTCTCACTCTCACTCTCACACGCTCTCTGTTTCTCTCTCTCATATATATATATGTGTGTGTGTGTGTGTATATATATATATATATATATATATATATATATATATATATATATATATATATATATATATATATATATACACACATATATATATTTATACATACATGCATACATTAAGTGGGTGAAAAAGCGCGCGCACGTTTGTGAATACGCTCACATACGCACACATACACTAGATTCTGCTGAAGCAAACCTGTAATCAACAGCAAACGACTAAGCATTCACCTACACACTTGCACACACACTTTGAACACACTCAGACGACCATATACAGCCAGGGATGCATACTTTAATCATAATCAGATAGCACAAGTATAGACAGAGAAAAATAAACTCCACACGCGCAGGCACATACACACGATATAAAAAGCTTAGACGTAAAAGAAACCAAAAGAAAAATAAGTTATTCCAGAGATCTCCGAATTAAGAACTCAACTAATTCAAGATGGTGTCGGTGAGATAACGCCGTGACGCTAATGGAAAGTTTAAAAAGTGGGACGGAGCTGTTTAAAGCGGTAACAACACCTGTTAAGTAACGGAGCGGCATAAAGTCCTTGGTGTCTAGATCAGCGTTTCATTATCAAACTTTCTTTTCTAAACTTGTAAGCCTGATATTTCCAGCTCTGTTGTTTTGACAAGTATCAGGCATCCGGTCCAGACTTGAACAGAGATTAGATTAAAAGTTGTTTTTTTTATTTTTATTTTTATTTATTCCGTTAAGGGCTGCGGTGCTGATGGTAATAGCAGTGATAGTAATGATGGTGATGGCGGGGGGTGGAGCGGTGGGGCAGCGGCGGCGGCTGTGTTGGTGGTGGTGGTGGTGGTGGTGGTAGCGGCGATGACGGTGGTAGTGGTTGCCGTGGTTGTCGTTGTTGTGAACTTAAAGGTGGGGGAAATTAAGAATGGATAACAATTTTCGTACACATTTTGTTGGGAATGTTAATACGCACATTCACTATAAAACACTTACAGAGTTAGATTTATATATCCGTGCTGTACATACATACATACATATTGTGTGTGTGTGTGTGTGTGTGTGTGTGTGTGTGTGTGTGTGTGTGTGTGTGTGTGTGTGTGTGTGTCTGAAAAATGAATCAGTTAAGCGAAGCAAATGATAATAAATATATGAATGAATAGGTAAATAGCGATAGATTTCCTCTCTTCCACTAAGTGACGCTAGCAGTGGAGATAAGAAACTTAATAAAATGCACTCTGATTTATTACGAACCACTTGTTAACGAACCAAACAGCCATTAAACTATTTTTATTTATTTATTTATTTATTTTAATGTAGCATCTTTCCAGTCAACGAAGAAACTCCTCTTTTATCGCTCGACTTAAGTGCAACAGCAGCCAAACTCCCTCAAATTAAAAGTTTCATTCCCTTCCTTGCTTTAATAGTTTGAATGAGGATGATAGTGTTTAAAAGGCGAAGGATATATGGATCTTTCTGATTTGGCGGACGCCATTTGTTTTTTTTTTTTAGTTTTTATTTAGTGTGTTTTCTACCGAAACACTTTAAAACTTCGTATACTTGTATATTTTGTTTTATAGAACAGAGAAAAATTTTTATATTCGAAGTTATTTCATGTTAAAAGTTGTCTTATTTCGGTAATTTCAACCAATCACTGACGTCTATTGAGGTGAAAACAATAACTGCTGTGGTTTGTCAACAACACGTTGTGGCGGTGTAATGGGATCTTTTCCCTTGAATAAAATTACTGCCGTTGTTTGTCAGCAACAACTATCGGCGGTACTGTTATTTATGACATCGTTCGTGCTGGTTTTAGCTTTAGGGTTTTAGGGTTAGGGTTAGGGTTCGGGTTTTAGAGTTAGGGTTAGGGTTAGGGTTAGGGTTATGAGTATTTTTGGTGAAAATCTGTTCAATACACCCCCACAAACTTTACACCAAATTTGGCAAAAATACTCATAACCCTAACCCTAAACCTAATTCTCCGGCACGCAGGAGCTATAGGGATAGAATGGGGCATGCCAACACTAGGCCGAAACGGCTGTAAGTTTCTGTATATTCTCCAATTACTAAATGTACTTTATATTTGTAACCTTAATTGTTAATATGACATGGTATGTCATAAGCATCTGTATATGGTGGTTTTTGTCATTTTTGTTACAAAATAAATTAATTCAATGGAATACTCTGTCTGCAAGTCGATGGATACCGCATATTCTCCTCCCTTTTCTTATTGCTATATACATATATATATATATATATATATATATATATATATATATATATATATATATATATATATATATATATATATATATATATATATATATATATATATATTGTTGTTGCTTTTTGTTCTTCTCGAGCTACGCCTGGCTCATAAGGACCATTTTCCCGGTTTCATTGGCGTATAGGTTTCCCACGTAGACGGGACGCCGGTCCGTCGCAGGTGAGCTGCTTCATGCAGCAGTGAGAGAAAGTGGTGGCAAAAGAATCAACAGAGACTCACCATTACCTTCTGCCGGAGCCGCGTTTCGCTCATAAACACACACATCACCCGGTCTGAGATTCGAACCCGGGATCTCTCGACTGCGAGTCTGCTACTCCAACCACTAGGCTATATATATGTGTGTGTGTGTGTGTGTGTGTGTGTGTGTGTGTGTGTGTGTGTGTGTGTGTGTGTGTGTGTGTGTGTCTCCACCATCTGTCCACCATCTGTCGCTCCATCATCGCTTGACAACAAGTGCTGGTGTGTTTACGTCTCCGTCTCCGTAAGATAGCAGTTCGGCAAAACGTATCAATAGAATAAATACTAGGTTTACAAAGAAGTTCTGGGTCAATTTTTTTTCGACTAAAAACCCTTTAAGGCAGTGCTCCAGCATGGCCGCAGTCAAACGACTGTAACAAGTAAAAGAATAAAAGAATATACATACGAAATCGTATATTATTGTTAAATGCTAGAAATACGAGAGTAGAAAACAACCAATATTTGATGGAGGGTCGTTTTTTATGTTGTTTGCTTTGTTTTCGGTTTGTGTCTTTCGTTGTTTGGAAAAATAGTTCATATTCCATGTACTCGTACTTCGTATTTTTTGTTGTACACGTTTCGTGACGTCTTGTGCCCACATATGCACACACACACACACACACACACACACACACACATATATATATATATATATATATATATATATATATATATAAGCAAGGATATGCAGAGGTAATGCAGTACGATCGTTTCATGCCGCTCCGTTTAATTGAACAACGTAATCATTACATCAATTTAAAAATGCTGAGCAATCCTCAACTGCACAAAGACATAGAATTTAATTAAATTAGAACAGATGGGCACATTAGTATAATTATACCTAAAATCTCCAAGAAATTAAGGAGACAGACAGAGAACATCTTGCTTTAGCCACACTATGGAAGCTAATGAATAAAATGTCAAAGAAGACTCTGATTGTCACTGATTTTATTTGTTTTTAGTTTAGATTTATTGACTATCATATCAAACCTTGTATATCTAAAGCTTAAGAGAATAAAGGGCATTATCTGTTAGGGGTAGGAGTGAGAGAGCAGACAGAAATCATGGTTGGTATAGTCATAAACGCATGAGGATTGGTAAAGGAAAACGTAAAACAAGATGTTGACTGACAACTAAGTGGGGTCGCCCACTAGCAGACCATTGATAATGAAACAGAGGAAGTCTTATCATGTAGTACTATAGTTAAAAGTTTTAAAACAATGTTGCTATACTGTATACAGATATGAATAGCCATAAACTTTACCTGTATACAATATAGCAACCTTATATATATATGTATATGTACATACATACATACATACATACATACATACATACATACATACATACATATGAATTTAAACGGAAAACGAGCACTTGAAACAGGTTTTGCATGTAGCAGCTCGCAATCGTTCTCTTAAGACTTCGAAGATAAGCGTTTTTTGTATATATTTGCCCTCATCTTTTATCTTTTACTTGTTTCAGTCTTTACACTGAGGAACCGCCTTGAATGAATCGACCTCAGTACTTGTTTTTTTTTTTAAGCTTGTTGCTTGTTCTCTCGGTGTCTTTTGTAGAACCAGTAAGTTAAGGAAGCGTAAACACAGCAACACCGGTTGTCAAGAGGCGATGGAAGACAAACAGACATACAAAAACACGCTCACAAGCGCACACAGAAATGAAGAGCAACACATTCGTGATGTTGGTATTATCACGAGCAAAAGCACCCATAAAATGGAAGTCAGTGAGTGACCGTTTCTTAACGCCAAGTTTCAAGAGTAAGCATGCAAAGGTAACTTATGTGGAAGCCCATGCTTCTACATAAATTTTATGAACTACAGGACCTGTTAGAAAGCGAGTCCAGGTTCGGCATCAAAATAGTCGTTGAAGACTTCAATACCAAATTTAATAGCAAGAGACGTCGAATTTTGTCGACTTTTGGACAGCATCGTTCTGCTGATAACGCAAATAGTAACGGTACGAGACTGCTAACGATGAGCGGTTACTGTGTAATTTGCATCTGTAGCACTTCCTTCGCTCTTAAACGAATCCATTAGATGACTAGGGTTTCACATAAAGGAAACCCAGCAAACCAGATTGACTACATTTATATCAGCATCAGGTGACGTTCATCCCTGCTAAACGTTCGTGCATACCGTAGCGCTGATGTTGATTTAGACCATAACCTAGAAGCGGTTAGATGTTTTGTTTGAAGCCAAATAGCTGAAAACAACAAAGACTGTGCGTCTATAAGCAACGGAGAAACTTAAGCAGTGATATCGAGTTCAATGAAACAAGAAAGAAAAGATTCCAGGTTGTATGTTGGATAAAAGATCCTAAGGGAAAGTGGAAGTTGTTTCAGGAAGTCATTACGGCCTCCTAGGAAGAGGTGATGGACAGATGAAGGGGAATCATCAAACAACGTTGAGTTGCAGTTAATTCATAGAACTCGAATGATCTTAGAAAAGGGGCCAAACTGAAACAGGATCAGTATGGTGATGCTGAGAATTGGAGGGTGCAAAACGATGAAAAAGACCTGTGAGGCGGACAAGAATAAGTGGTTTAAAAAGAAGGAAAGAGAAGCGGGGAAAGCAACGGCAAAAAATGACCCCAGATCCTTGTATAAAATTGTGATAGAGCTGTTTGAGGCTAAAAGCGACATCAATACACCGATCATGGTAAAAGATAATCAAATACTAATGACGAACGAAGAACAATTGGCAAGATGGTTAGAACATTTTCTGGAGGTACTGAACCAACCAATACCGGCCACTCTTGTAGATTTGAACAGGAATTAAAATGGTGGACCAACCAGAGGTATCTACTGATGACATTTCATTGTCTAAAGAGGCTTATACAATCTAAACCCTAAAGAACAACTATTCAGGTGTGCTTGATGAGATGACTGAGAAGTGCTGAAACACGAGGCTGATATAGCAAGGAACGAATTCACACAAATATTCAACCCTTTATGGCATGATGAGGAAGTCCTTGGTGACTGGAAGCGTAGAGATGATTGACACCCTCTCCAGGAAAGGATGTTTAAGTGGCTGCAACAATTGGCATGGAATAACCCTATTGTCTGTTTTTTCCAAGGTGTTCAGCAAAGATCATCTTGAAGCATTTGAGCAATGCCGTAGACAAATACTTCAGGGATCATCAAACAGGTTTTCGAAGAGAGGTCTTGCATAGAACAAACTCTCCTTTCGCAATAGTACTGAATGAAGTCGGGAATTTCAGAAATTGATCATAGTCAACTTTACCGATTTCAAGAAAGCCTTCGATAGTACCCACTGCGAGTCCTTGTAAAGGATCGTCAAGCTCTATGGTGTACAATATCATACATTCGCTCTACCGGAAGTCTAGTTGTGTCAGCGCCTAAAACGGAAGCACTGTCATGTTCAACATTGTCAAAGCAGTGTGTCAAGGGTGTATTCTATAATCGTTTTTGTTCTTGTTAATGGTCGAATTTATTATGACATGGTCCATGTATAAATCGAATTAGCTGGAGACAGAGTAGATTAACAGATCTTAACTTTACAGATGAAATCGGTCTGCTCAATGATACCTCCTGAAATCATGCAAAAGATGACAACAATTCTTTGTGACATCAACTCGCAATTTGATCTCCCTTTCAGTTGCCAGAAAAACAAAAGCTTTATACATAGGCGAAAATCAACTCCAACCGATCAACCTTGGTGGTCAAAATATTGAAGTTGTCGATTCTTTTAAGTAGTTAGGCAGTAACATTGGCAGAAATGGAAATGCAGGCTACACTTAGAAAAACGATGGCAGTTTTCCAACGATTGAGACCAATATGGTCACGCCATCATTTACCATGAGATTAAACTTTGTCTATTTCCATCTAAGACAAACGGATAGTTTTGCAATGCGGTGAAATCTTTTCACTTCACAAACGATGAAACTATCAGAAGAGCTGATCTAAATAAACTGCAAGACACCGTCTCAGATAAACGAAAGAAGCTGCTTAGTCATGCAGTGCGCTTACTAGTGGAGAGACCGGCAAGGACAGACAAGTGGACAGCTGAAGTTGGAAAGTGGAAGAGAGACAGGCCGGGAAATCGGTAGCAACGGACTGTGCAAAACACTTGACTGAGATTGGTGCCACCTGCGAAAAAGGATGCAATTTAGCTCAGAATGATACTGCTTAGAGAACTTTCATCACCCCGATGCTCTTTGAGAGAACGGAAATAACACTCACACACACGTGCGTACATACATACATACATACATACATACATATATATATATATATATATATATATATATATATATATATATATATATAATTGTGTATATATGGCAAGAAATGGCAGTATCATCCACTCACTTTTCGCAGCTTCACAAACTTGTTCTTTTTTCATCAAATGTTGTTTCCCCAAATGTTGATTCAAAGCTAGACACTAACGTGACCAGAATATAGTTTTCAGGTAGTTTTTGAAAACCATTTCTCTGTTGCTCTTGCAGTATTATCTTCATGAAATATACTCGAGATAGAATCTCTCAGAGGTTGTGAAAGGGCGACGTTCTATGATATAACTGCAAACCTCAAATCTGGATCCACCACTCAAGAGAACTATATTCTATATACTTGGTAAATAGTCCAACCTGTTCTTAATGTTTTGGGGTTTTTTGTTCATCTTGTTAACAAAGGTTAACACATTGCTTAACATTCTTTTCAGTAGAATTAAAATCTCTTGATTGTTTCTGTAGGCTTTTCTTTCTTTCCATATGAGCTGAGTTTCGATCTTCTGGTATCTGCACTTGTTGTGGTTCTAAGACATCCAGATATATTCTTCCTTACAGTAAAATCAGTTACCTCGAGGTATATATTTCTTTTTACGGCAAACAGAGAAAAAGTAATTTTCTTCTTCATTCGCTTGTGAATTTCTGGATATGTTGTAACTGCTTCATAAAGAATGAGAATTTTATTTTTAATATCCTCTTCAGCTTAAAATTTCGTTTCCATTAACGGCACAACTAACAAGAAAGAGAAAAAAAGAAGATTAATCAAGCTATCCAAGTTGTAATTAGAGCTATTTACGCACAACTTTTTATCTAAGCAGTAAGAGAATCTTCTTCCATATATCAATTTAACAGAAAACTAGAAGTACATTTCTAGACGTTTCAGATGCTATTTTCAAACTTTTTCATTATCAGAATAATTCTATATCTTCTCTAAGAGAGTGCACCTTAAACCT